>NW_007178873.1:0-591 GCF_000164805.1 Carlito syrichta
CCTGCACCAGAACTTGATGATGTTGGTATTCTGATCTTGAAGTTCCCAGTCTCCAGAACTGTGAGAAATAAATTTCTGTTGCTTATAAGTCAACCCGGTCTATGTCAGCTAGAAAGGACCAATATGACGTACAATTGATGTTTGACAAAGGTGAAATTCAATGGAGGAAAGATAAACTTCTCAGCAAATGGGTGCAGGAGCAATCAGACATCTATAGACCAAAAATAAAAATAAAAGTGTCTCAACCTAAGTATTTTTTTTTTTTTTCATTAATCAGTAGTTTTTATTATGGTTTTGTGGGGTACAGTTAAGGGTAGGTGTACAATGACGTTTCATTCAGGCACCCTGTAGATAAGAAGTGTTCTCCCATCCCCCGACAGATATTTGCTGCTGTTAATCCCATCCCCCTCCCCCCCATAGTTTCCCAGTACCATCCGTCATTTTCTCATAGTATTGCATTGGATGTTCAAGGTCCATTATATGAGTGAGAACATGTGATATTCGGATTTTTGTTTTTGTGAGAGGTCACTCGGTATTATAGACTCTAGTTCCATCCAGGTTTGCAGCGAAATTCATGATTTGGTTCTTTTT
>NW_007178874.1:0-1137 GCF_000164805.1 Carlito syrichta
CGGCACCCTGTTGATAAGAGGTGTTTTCCCATCCCACGACAGATATTTGCTACTGTTAATCCCATACCCCTCCCCCCCATAGTTTCCCAGTACCATCCGTCATTTTCTCATAGTATTGCATTGGATGTTCAAGGTCCATTATATGAGTGAGAACATGTGATATTCGGATCTTTGTTTTTGTGAGAGGTCACTCAGTATTATAGACTCTAGTTCCATCCAGGTTGCAGCGAAATTCATGATTTTGTTCTTTTTTATGGCTGCGTAGTATTCCATCGTGTATATGTACCACATTTTTTAAATCCAGTCCTCTTTTGATGGGCAGCATGGTTGTTTCCAGGTTCTTGCTATTGTGAACAACGCTGCGATAAACATACGTGTGCAGGTATCTTTTTTATAGAGTGATTTGTGTTCTTCAGGGTATATTCCCAGTAGGGGGATTGCAGGGTCATATGGAAGGTCAATTTTTAGAGCTTTAGGAATCACCACACTGCTTTCCACAGAGGTTGCACTAGTTTACACTCCCACCAACAGTGTAGAAGTGTTCCCTTTTCACCACACCCTCTCCAGCAGCTGTTATTTTTTGAGTTGTTGATAATTGCCATTCTGACTGGAGTTAGGTGGTATCTCAGTGTGGTTTTGATTTGCATCTCCCTGATGATTAGTGAGGTTGAGCATTTCTTCATGTGTTTGTTGGCTGCTCGAATGTCTTCTTTTGTGAAGTGTCTGTTCATGTCTTTTGCCCATTTTATAATGGGGTTGTTTGTTTTCTTCTTTTCAGTACGTTTCAGTTCCTTGTAGATACAGGATGTTAAGCCTTTGTCAGACCTAGAGTTGGCAAATACTTTTTCCCAGTCTGTAGGCTGTCTCCCTGGACAAGCGCTAATTTAAAGTGGAGGAAGCACAGGAATTGTTGATAAATGGATTTAAAGATAAAGTTACAGATATGGTTAAGTGCGAGGGCAAAAGTAGTTTATTTGTGGAGGTAGTAAAGGTTTTTCCCTCACTTCCTCCCTTTTTTTGTCTCTGTTAAGAAAATTTTTTTCTCATTTCATCTAACATTGTTTTAGTGGAAGTTTAACTCATTTTTAGGCCTTACATCAAAGTGAATGAAGTGATATTTCCGTGTACTTTCAGTTT
>NW_007178875.1:0-305 GCF_000164805.1 Carlito syrichta
CAGCTGGCTAGCCAAATAGCTAGCTGGTTAAGTCAGCAAGTTTAGTCAGCTGTCTAACGAACTGACTGGGTGGGTAGCTAGCTAGATAAGTAGACTTGCTAGCAGACTAGATGTTCAAGACAGCTAGTGAAGTCAGCTGGCCAGCCTGCTGGCAAGGTAGGTAGCTAGCTAGTTAAGACATCTAGTTAAGCCAGCTGTCTAGCTAGGTAGCTAGCTGGTTAAGTCAGCCAGTTAAATCTACTTGATAGCTGGTTAAGTCAGTGAATTAGGTCAGCTGGCTAGCCAGCTGCCTAGCTGGGTAGCTA
>NW_007178876.1:0-756 GCF_000164805.1 Carlito syrichta
TAAGACCAATCACCATCATCACCACAACCACAGGCCAGGCTCAGGGGCTCATCCTGGCATCCCAATCCTTTGGCAGCCCAGGTGAGGGGATGGCCTGACCCTGAGGATTCAACACCAGCCTGGGACATAGGGTGAGTCCTCGTCTCAGCCATAAAAAATAATTGTAAAATCAGTCGGGTGTGGTGCAGCAGGCCTGTGGTTACAGCCACTCTAGGGGCCGAAGCAGGAGGATCACCTGAACATGGCAGGTGGAGTCCGTGGTGGCTGTGAGCATACCCCTCGCTTCAGCCTTGGCAACAGAGCAGGATTCTGACACCAAATAATAATAATCACCAGCGCCATCACCACCACAACCACTGACACCCAGCATGAGGAATCACCTTCAGGAATGGGAGAGGAAAAGTGACTTTCTAACTTGTCCGTCAAGGAAGGTTTCAAAGGAGACCACTGGGTATATCTGTCCAGCAACTTCAGCCACACGGCCCAGAAGGCCAGCCTCTACCCTCCACACTCCTGCCCCATGGCAAAGACGTATTCGAGCTCACAGAACAGACGGTTAAATCTAGGGCAACCATCGGGCACAGAGCAATCAAAGTGGTCCCACAACACCGATGCCATCTCTGGTCTGGTTACCCAGTCTGTCACCTTCGGGCTGGGAGATGGCCCCTTCCTCTCCTGATCACTCCATCCTTCCCGCCCACATTTATATTTCCCTGGGGAACCGATGTGCCTATCATGACACACATGGGAGGCATC
>NW_007178877.1:0-372 GCF_000164805.1 Carlito syrichta
AATGGAATGAAGTGAATTGGATGGGAATGGAATAGCATTGAAAGGATAGGAATTGAATGGAATAGAATGGAATGTAGAGGAATGGAATGGAATGCAGAGGAATGAATGGGGAGGAATAGAATGTAGAGGAATGGAATGAAATAGAACAGAATGGAGAGCAATGGAATGGAATGGCTAGTAATGGAATGAAATAGGAATGGAATGGGATGGACTGGAGACAAATGAATGGAGAGGAATAGAATGTAGAGGAATGGAATGGAATGGAAATGAATGGAAGTGATAGGAATGGAATGGAATGGAATTGAGGGGAATGGAATGGAATGCAGAGGAATGGAATGGAGAAAAATGGAATGGAGAGGAATAGAATGAGTA
>NW_007178878.1:0-310 GCF_000164805.1 Carlito syrichta
AGATATTGGTAAGATGTTTCTTCATTTTCATTTGTTTCCAGGTATCTTTTGATCTCTGTTTTGATTTCATCATTGAGCCAGGAGTTGTTTAGCATCATGTTGTTTAGTGTCCATGTCTTTGTGGGTTTTAGGGGGACCTTGTTTATGTCAATGTTTATTTTTATTCTGCTGTGGTCTGAGAAGGTGCATTGTAGAATTTTGGTCCTTTTAAATTTGCATATGCTTGATTTATGGCCAATTATGTGGTCGATCTTAGAATACGTTCCATGCAGTGATGAGTAGAATGTGTATTCTGTCGTGTTTGGATGGA
>NW_007178879.1:0-605 GCF_000164805.1 Carlito syrichta
CAAGGAATAAAAAATTCAAACACAAGAGATTCAGAGAACCCCTGTAAGACAACAAATGAGAAGGCCAACTACCAGACATATAATAATTCACCTAAACAAAGTAAGCATAAAAGAAAAAATCCTAAAGGCTGCAGGAGAAAAAGGTCAGACTATGTACCAGGAAAGACCAAGTAGAATAGCAGCAGATTTATCTACAGAAACCCTCCAGGCTAGGAGAGATTGGAGCCCTATCTTCAAAGTTCCAAAAGATAAACAATTTCAACCAAGAATAACCTACCCAGCCAAGCTAAGCTTCATCAGTGAGGGAGAATTGAAATATTTCCCAGATATCCAATCCCTAAGAACCTATGCTGTCACAAGACTACCTCTACAAGAAACACTTAAGAAAGTATTGAACACAGAAGGAAAGGAAAAAATAGCAACAACATTCTTCACAAGAGTACAGGCAAAAGATTAAAAACACACAAAATCCAACACTAAAACCAAAAGAAAGACAACACACAAACAGGAAGAACAACAACTCTGTAAGAACATTATGATAGGGATAACTCTCACATTTCAATAATTAGTTTGAATGTGAATGGACTAAATGCACCACTGAAGAG
>NW_007178880.1:0-1283 GCF_000164805.1 Carlito syrichta
TGTTTCCATACAAGTGTACATAGTAGTCGCTAATGTTCTTTTGTATTTCTTCAGGATCAGATGTGACTTCATCTTTTGTGTTTCTGATTGTGTTTATTTAGGCTTTTTCTCTCTTTCTTGGTCATTCTAGCTAGGGGACCATCGATCTTGTTTATCCTTTCAAAGAAACAGCTTTTTGTTTCATTGATTTTTTGTATTATCTTTTTGTCTTCTCTGCCCTGGATTTGGGCTTTTATTTTGGTGATCTGGAGTCTTCTGCTGAAATTAAGGTTTTTGTGGTCTTGCCTTTCCAGTTTTTTTAGGTGACTTAATAGGCTGTCAATTTGTGATCTTTCCATTTTCTTCATGTGCGTTTGTAGGGATATAAACTCCCCTCTTACTACAGCTTTCATGGCATCCCAGAGATTTTGGTAAGATGTTTCTTCATTTTCATTTGCTTCCAGGTATCTTTTAATCTCTGTTTTGATTTCATCATTGACCTAGGAGTTGTTTAGCATCATGCTGTTTAGTGTCCATGTCTTTGTGGGTTTTGGGGGGACCTTGTTGGTGTTAATGCTTCTTTTTATTCCACTGTGGTCTGAATAGGTGCATGGTAAAATTTCAGTCCTTTTCAATTTGCTTATGCTTGATTTATGGCCAAGTATGTGGTCGATCTTAGAGTACGTTCCATGCAATGATGAGTAGAATGTGTATTTTGTGGTCTTTGGATGGAGGGTTCTGTAGGTATCAATTAAGTCCATTTGATCAAGAGTCACATTGAGGTTTCAAATCTCGTTGCTGATTTTTTGTCCTGATGATCTGTCTAGTGTTGTGAGTGGGGTATTGAAGTCCCCAGCTATGATGGTATTGGAGTCGATATCTTTTTTTAGTTTACCTAGGAGCTGCTTTATGAAAGTTGGTGCTCCTATGTTTGGTGCATATATGTTTAGGATGGATATTTCTTGTTGATGAATTGAACCTTTTATCATTATTTAGTGGCCTTCTGTATCTTTTTTAATTTTTGATTCTTAAAGGGTATTTTTTCTGAGATTAAGATCACAACTCCTCCTTTCTTTTGTGTTCCCTTTGCCTGAAAATTTGTTTCCCTTCCTCTTACTTTGAGTCTGTGAGTGTCCTTTCTAGTGAGGTGAGTCTCTTGAAGGCAATAGATTATTGCCTGGTGATATTTTATCCATTTTGCCATTCTGTGTCTTTTCAGTGGTGCATTTAGTCCATTCACATTCAAACTGATTATTGAAATGTGAGAGTTGATCCCCTATCATAATGTTCTTACAGAGTTGTTG
>NW_007178880.1:2094-2707 GCF_000164805.1 Carlito syrichta
CCTTCTTTTCTATGCTTTTGACAGTTTGGGTTAGTTCTGTGTTTTGGTCTTCGAGCTCTGAGATTCTGTCTTCTGCTTGGCTAAGTCTGCTTTCCATGCTTATGAGTGTGTTATTTATTTCATCACAGTATTCCTTACTGCTGTTATTTCTGACATCAGCTCCTTCCTATTTTCCTCTTGTCTCTCCTCAATTTTTAAATTCTCTCTAGTAATGTCTTGATATCTGGGTTTGTTGCATGTGACCAGTCATTCTGGGGGCTCTTCATTGTTTGTGTTTCGGAATCTGTTTTCTCAGTGTCTGATCTCCCAGGGGTCTGTGTGAAACCTATATTCTTCTTTTGGCTTTTCTTCATTTATGCAGTGTTTTCCCCTTCCCTACTTTTTCCTTCCCTCCACATCACCGTCTCCTTTAATTCTCTTATTCAAGGGTAGAGGGATTATTTTTACTTCTGTTTGTTCAATCTCCTATTCTTTATGTATGCCCTCTTACTTTGTTCAATTCTGGAGTTGCACTGTAGGTTGTGGGTGGTCCTTTTTGCAGTTTTGAGATTTACTTAAGGGGGGAGCTGTGATTCAAAATCTATCTGCAGGTCCTGGTATTCCCTGATAGGTG
>NW_007178881.1:0-3193 GCF_000164805.1 Carlito syrichta
CGTCTTGGCCATCAAAAATATATTCAAATATTAGCTGGGTGTGGTATCACAGGCCTGTCGTTCCAGCCACTTGGGGGCCCAAGGTGGGAGGATCGCCTGAGCCCATCAGGTGGAGTCTGTGGTGGCTGTGAGCTAGCCCCTGCATTCTGGCCTGGGTGACAGAGTGGGATTCCAACTCCAAATAATAATTCCACCACCACCACCACCCCTGCCACCCACGAGGAGTTACCCTCAGAGATGGAAGAGGAAAAGGCACTTTCCCACCTGTCAATCACAGGAGGTTTCAAAGGTGGCCACTGGGCACATCTGCCCTGCACCTTCGGCCACACTTCCCAGAAGGCCTGCCTTCACCCTCCACTCTCATGCCCCACATCAAAGATGCGTGTGAGCTCACAGAACAGGTGGCCCCAAGATAGGGCAGACGTCAGGCACTGAGCATACAAGTTGGTCCAATAACACTGCGGCCAGCCCAGGTTCCAGTGCCCTGGTCTGCCACTTTTGGGTGGGGAGGGCCCTTTCCTCTCCCAATCACTCCATCGTCCCCTGCCCACATAGACGTTTCCCTGGGAGGAGTGAATCCCCTTCGTGACACATATGGGAGGCATCTTTTTTATCGCCAGAGTCTCTGTTGCCTGGGCTGGGGTGCACCGACATGATCATAGATCACAGAGCATCGACCTGTGGGGTTCAGGTGATCCTCCTGTCTCAGACCCTGAGCAGATGGGACTCCAGGGTCCACCATGCATGACATGATTTGGGGGACCTCTCACTGAGATGAGGTCTGTCCACTATGCCCGAGCCACTCTCCAAAACCTGGGTTCAGGGAGTCTCCCACCACGGCCTCCCAGGGACCTGGCTGACGGCCTTGGTCCAGGGTGCCTGGCCTGGACTTGCATGTTCTGTCAATGGGGCAATGCAAAGAATGCCCCAGGATGGTGATACCACACCCTGTGTACCCGGGACTGCATGGGCCACCACGGGAGACTCCAGTGTTTGCCTTCTGGGGAGCGATGAGGTCTCACTATGTGTCCCAGGCTGGTCTCAAACTCCTGGGTTCATGCAGTCCCCCGCCTCAGTCTCCCAAAGCCAGAGCCTGAATGTGTGCTGATGCACCATCTTTCGGGAATTCTAGACCCAAGGTTGGGGCCTCTTTCCCAAATGATCTCTGTCTGTTCAGGATGATCCCATCTCCAAACACAAATGGATTGTCTTCTCTTTTTTTCCTTTCTCCTTGAGTCTCACTCAATTGCCCAGGCTGGAGGGCAGTGGCTCGCTCCCAGCCACCACAACATCGGTCCACCGGGCTCTGGTGAGCCTTTCTCCATTCTTTGGAGGAGCCGGAATGACAGGCACGCACCACCACGCCTGCTCATTAGGGATGGATGGTAGAGACGAGTTTGTGCCGAGGTGCTCGGGTGGGTCTTGGCCTGTGGGCTCGGGCTGGCCTCTGGTTTGTCTTCCCAAAGTCCTGGGATGATGAAGATAGGCCCCTGAGCACAGCCTTGATCATTCATTGAAAAGGAACCAGAATGCCTGGCATGGAGTAACATGCCTGGAATCCCAGCACTCTTGGAGGCCAAGTCAGGAGGATGGCTGGAACTCCAGAGCCCAAGGCCTGCCCAGGCCATACAGGGAGACCCTGTCTCTGCACCCATACAAACAGGGGCTCTGGGGTCGAGATGTCTGTCGTCCCATCCACTCTGGAGCCTGAGGCGGGATGATCGCTGGAGCCCACGATTTCAAAGCTGGTGGTGAAAGACGGTCATGTCTGCGGGCCCCAGCCTGGGCCACAGAGCCAGACACTGCCTCCAGAAACATCAGAATCGTACACAGATTCTCAACTGCGCATGGTGTGTTCACAGGCCGACTAGCTTTAGAGCAGGAAAAAATGGGATTGGGGAGAAGAAATGTCCCCAGGTGAGGGATGTATCCCTAGGCTTCTTGGTGGAAGGTCCCCATTGCTGAGTCAGAGGGTCAGCCTGCCTGGAGCACATTTCTCACCTTGGAAAGGAGAGCCGTCAGGAACCTGGCCGGGGTGCCTTGGAAATTCTCGAACCAAAGCAGGGGCAGACATTGGGGGGATTGGGTCTGGAAGCTGCTGAGCTTGGGGGAACCTCACATGTGATGGGGTGGGGAGGGAAAAACTGAGGGCAGAATGTTTGAAGGAATCTGAATTTCTTTCTCTTTTTTTCTTTTCTTTCTTTCCTTCCTTCTTTCTTTCCTTTCTTCCATCCTTCCTTCCTTTCTTCCTTCCTTCCTTCCTTCCTTGCTTCCTTCTTTGTTTGTTTGTTTGTTTGTTTGTTTCATTCTTTCTTTTCTTTCCTCTCTAGTGTGCCAAGGCTGCACTCAAACCAACCAAATCGAGCCATCCTCTCGGCCTGGGCTCGAGACCCCACTTGGGGCCCCACCTCACGGCCCAATTTCTTCTGACGACCTGGGACCCTGGACCTTGGTTGACATTCCAGTCTTCCTGCCTGTTCTTGAACACTGGGCCATAGACAAACTTCCTGCCAAGGCCTGCTCTCACCCAAGGCTTTCTGAGTTTTAGTTGGGGTCAAAGTGAGGACTTGCCATGGTTTCCAGCCAGGTCTTGAGCACCAGGGCTCTGGCTATTTTCCCACCTTGGCTGCCCCCAGGTCCGAGGAGACAGGCATGAGTTGCCCAGCCGTCCCCATTCCACTGAAGGTTTGAGAGTCACACACTGTCTTTCCTAGAGGTGGGCCTTGGGAGGAGCATGTGGGTCCACCCTGGGGAAGAAGGTGGGTGGAGAGGTGGGTTCCCTGGTGGAGACACACCGCTGCACCAGTCCCTCCCCCAAGAGAGGGCTTGGCAGATGACTTTGGCCACCCTCTCCAGGGTCCCAGGTCGTCAGAAGAAATTGGGCCGTGAGGTGGGGCCCCAAGTGGGGTCTAGAGGCCAGGCACAGGGGCTCACCTGTGTCATCCCGGTGCTCTGTGAGGCCTAGGTGAACAATGACCTAAGTCCTCGTGTTCGAAACCAGCCCGGGTACCTTGTCAAGACCTCGTCTCTACAAAATACCAAAAAAATGAGCTGAGTGTGGTGGCTCATGCCTATCGTTCCGGCCACTTGGGAGGCCATGGCAGGAGGATCGTCTGAGCCAAGCTGGTGGAGGCCACAGTGGCTGACAGTGGGACCCTGTGCTCCAACCTGGGCAATAGAGTGGTACTCTGAC
>NW_007178882.1:0-482 GCF_000164805.1 Carlito syrichta
GAATAGCAGCAGATTTATCCACAGAAACCTTTCAGGCTAGGAAAGCCTGGAGCGCTATCTTCAAAGTTCTAAAAGATAAACAATTTCAACCAAGAATAACCTACCCATCCAAACTAAGCTTCATTAGTGAGGGGGAATTGAAATCTTTTCTAGATATCCAATCCCTAAGAAGCTACGCTGCCACCAGACCACCTCTACAAGAAACACTTAAGAAAGTACTGAACACCGAAGAAAAAGAAAAAAGAACAACAACATTCTTCACAAGAGTACAGGCAAAAGATTAAAAACACACATGAGCCAACTCCAGAACCCCAAGAAAGACAACAAACAGGAACAACTCTGTAAGAACCTTATGACAGGGATCAACTCTTGCATTTCAATTATTAGCCTAAATGTGAATGGACTAAATGCACCACTGAAAAGAGACAGAATAGCAAAATGGATGAAATATCATCAGGCAACAATCTATTGCCTTCAAGAGG
>NW_007178883.1:0-859 GCF_000164805.1 Carlito syrichta
AGTACTGAACACCGAAGAAAAAGAAAAAAGAACAACAACATTCTTCACAAGAGTACAGGCAAAAGATTAAAAACACACATGAGCCAACTCCAGAACCCAAAGAAAGACAACAAACAGGAACAACTCTGTAAGAACCTTATGACAGGGATCAACTCTTGCATTTCAATTATTAGCCTAAATGTGAATGGACTAAATGCACCACTGAAAAGAGACAGAATAGCAAAATGGATGAAATATCATCAGGCAACAATCTATTGCCTTCAAGAGACTCACCTCACTAGAAAGGATACCCACAGCCTCAAAGTAAGAGGATGGGAAACAAACTTTCAGGTGAACGGAATACAAAAGAAAGGAGGAGTAGCGATCTTACTTTCAGACAAAATACCCTTCAAGCTATTAAAAATCAAAAAAGGTACAGAAGGCCACTACATAATGATAAAAGGTTCAATCCATCAACAAGAAATATCTATTCTAAACATATATGCACCCAACATAGGTGCGCCAACTTTCATAAAGCAACTTCTTGGAAAACTAAAGAAAGATATTGACTCTAACACCATCATAACTGGGGACTTTAATACCCCACTCACAACCCTAGACAGATCATCAGGACAAAAAATCAGCAAGGAGATCCGGAACCTCAATGTGACTTTGGACCAAATGGACTTAATTGACACCTACAGAACACTCCATCCAAAGACCACAGAATATATGTTCTACTCATCACCGCATGGAATGTATTCTAAGATCAACCACGTAGTTGGCCATAAATCAAGCATAAGCAAATTTAAAAGGACCAAAATTCTGCCATGCACCTTCTCGGACCACAGTGGAATAAAAATAAACATTGACACCAACA
>NW_007178884.1:0-412 GCF_000164805.1 Carlito syrichta
GCTAAGAGATAACCACCATTCAGGTTTTGGAAGTAGGAATCTGGATTATGGGAGTCCTCACATACAGGAAATGGCACTGTCTACTGCTAAAGGAGAAAAATAATCTGGTTTACACGTGTCCTCCATCCCAATAAAACTTCAGGGTTTCTTGCTAAGCTAAAAACGAATTTGAATTTTTGAAGCATAAACTAGGGAAATGAAATCCTCATATACAGGCAACTGCACTGACTTTTCCTAAGAAACAATAATGAATGTGGTTGACATGTTTTCTCAATCTCCAAAAAATATACAGCTTCTTTCTAAGATCTAAACAAGAATCAAGCTTTGGATGCCAGTATCTGTGAACAAGAGTACTCATATACAGGCAACTGCAAAGCTGTTGCTAAAAATAAGGAATCTGGGTTATATGAGT
>NW_007178885.1:0-794 GCF_000164805.1 Carlito syrichta
GCTAGCCAGCTGACTTAACAAGCTAGCTACTCAGCAAAGCAGCTGGCTAGCCAGCTGACTTAACTAGCTGACTTAACTAGCTAGCTACACGCTAGCTAGCTAGCTGACTCTACTAGCAGAAATAACTAACTAGCTAGCTAATACAAAGCTAGGTGAATTAGCTTACTGACTTAACTAGCTAGCTAGCTGATATAACTAGCTGACTTAACTAGCTATCTACATAGATAGCAAGCTGCCTTAACTAGCTGAAATAACTAGCTAGTCAGCTGTCTAGCCATCTGAATTTACTAGCTTTTAAACTAGCTATCAAGCTAGTTATCCAACTGACTTAACGAGGTGTCTTAAATAGGTAGCCAGCTGGTTAGCCAGCTTACTTAACTAGTTGATTAATTAGCTAGGTAGCTGGACAGCAATGTGACAATACTAGCTGACTTAACTAGATATCCAGGCGGCTAGTCAGGTGACTTAACTAACTCTATACCTCTCTATCCACATGGATAGCCAGCTGATTTAACTAGCTGACATAACTAGCTAGCCAGCTGACTGAACTAGCTGTCTTAACTAACTGACTTGCTTTATATCCAGTTGAATTAACTAGCTTGCTACATAGCTAGCCACCTGGCTATCCAGTTGAATTAACTAGGTGACTTACTTGCTAGCGAGTTGTCTAGCCAGCTGACTTAATTAGCAAGCTATGTAGCTAGGCAGCTGCCTTCTCAACTGACTTAACTAGATGACTTAGCTAGCTAGCTACCTGGCTAGACAGCTGACAAAACTAGCTAGCTACCTAGATG
>NW_007178886.1:0-759 GCF_000164805.1 Carlito syrichta
CAGCTTACTGACTTAACTAGCTAGCTAGCCAATATAACTAGCTGACTTAACTAGCTATCTACCTAGATAGCAAGCTGCCTTAACTAGCTGAAATAACTAGCTAGTCAGCTGTCCAGCCATCTGAATTTACTAACTTTTTAACTAGCTAGCGAGCTATTTAGCCAACTAACTTAACGAGGTGTCTTAAATAGGTAGCCAGCTGGTTAGCCAGCTTACTTAACTAGTTGATTAATTAGCTAGGTAGCTGGACAGCAATGTGACAATACTAGCTGACTTAACTAGATATCCAGGCGGCTAGTCAGGTGACTTAACTAACTCTCTACCTCTCTATCCACAGGGATAGCCAACTGATTTAACTAGCTGACATAACTAGCTAGCCAGCTGACTGAACTAGCTGTCTTAACTAACTGACTTGCTTTTTATCCAGTTGAATTAACTAGCTTTCTACATAGCTAGCCACCTGGCTATCCAGTTGAATTAACTAGGTGACTTACTTGCTAGCGAGCTGTCTAGCCAGCTGACTTAATTAGCAAGCTATGTAGTTAGGCAGCTGCCTTCTCACCTGACTTAACTAGATGACTTAGCTAGCTAGCCACCTGGCTAGACAGCTGACAAAACTAGCTAGCTACCTAGATTGCAAAATCGCAAGTCAGCAGTCTTAACTAGATGACTTAGCTAGCTAGCAAGCTGGCTAGCCATCTGACTTAATTCCCTAACTACCTGGCTAGTCAGCTGACGTAACTAGCTGAAATAACTAGT
>NW_007178887.1:0-641 GCF_000164805.1 Carlito syrichta
GGCAGCTGGCTATCCAGCTGACTTAACTCGCTGTCTTACCTACCTAGCAAGCTGATTGAATTGCTGACTTAAGCAGCTAGCTACCTAGCTGACCAGCTGGCTTATCTAGTTGGTTTATGTAGCTACCTACGTGCCATAATTAGCTGACTAATATAGCTAACTTTCTGGCTAGCCAGCTGACTTAACTAGCTGAAATAACTATCTAGTCAGAGGGCTAACCATCTGACTTAGCTAGTTTTTTAACTAGCTAATAAGCTGGATAGCCAACTGCCTCAATGATCTGAATTAACTAGCTAGAAAGCTGGGTGCCAGCTGACTTAACAAACTGACTTAACTTGCTAGCTAGCTGTTTACCAGCTGACTTAACTAGCTGACTAAAACAGCTAGTCAGTTGGTTAGACAGTTGACTTAACTGGTTGGCT
Source organism: Carlito syrichta (assembly GCF_000164805.1). Lineage (NCBI taxonomy): Eukaryota > Metazoa > Chordata > Mammalia > Primates > Tarsiidae > Carlito > Carlito syrichta. The sequence goes on from NW_007178887.1 coordinate 423, forward strand.
ACATATCTAGCCAGCTGGCTAGCCAGCTGATTTACCTAGGTGACTTAAGCTAGGAAGTTTGCTAGCCACCTCTCTTAACTTGCTAGCTATCTACGTAGCCAGTAGGCTAGCCAAATGACTTAAAAACTGACTTGAAAAATTATCCTGCTGGCTAACAAGCTGAATTATCTAGCTAGCTACCTATTTAGCCGGCTTGTTAGACAGCTAACTAAACTAGCT
>NW_007178888.1:0-1386 GCF_000164805.1 Carlito syrichta
GCTGACTTAACTAGCTAGCCAGCCAGCTTGCCCGTTGACTTAATTAGCTAGATGCATACCTAGCCAGGTGGCTAGCCAGCTGAAGTAACTAGTTGACATAACCAGCCAGCCAGCTGGCTAACAAGCTGACTTGAGTAGCTAGCTACCTAGCTAGCCAGATGGATAGACACTTGAATTAATTAGCAGAATTAACCATCTAGCCAGCTGGCTAGTCAGCTGACTTAAGTAGGTGACTGAACTCATTAGCCAGCTGGCTAGTCAGATGATTTAACTAACTGACATAACTGGCTAACGAGCTGGCTAGCCAGCTAACTAAACTAATTAACTACATACATATACTGCATGCTTGCCAGCTGACAACTATCTAGCTACCTAGATATCCAGCTGGCTACTGAGTTGACATAACTAGGTGATCTAACTATCTACCCAACTGACTAGCCAGCTGAATTAACTAGTTAGCTAGCCAGCTAGGCAGCTGGCTAGCTAGCTGATTTAACTAGCTGACTTAAATAGTTAGTCAGCTGACTTAACTAGCTGACTTAACTAGCTATCCAGGTGGCTAGCCAGCTGACTTAATTGCCTACCTACCTAGCTAGACAGCAGGCTAACCAGCTGACTTAACTAGCTGATATAATGAAGTAGCCAGCTGACTAGCTAGCATACTTAACTAGCTAACTACCTAGCTAGAAAGCTGAATAGCCAGCTGACTTAACTAGCTGACATAACTAGACCCCTGATGGCTAGCCAGCTGACATAACTTGCTACCTATCTACATAGCCCGCTGGCTTGCCAGCTGACTTAACTACCTAACTCTCTAGCTAAACTGCTGACCAGCGTGCTGACTTAACTAGGTGACAAATATCTAGCCGGCTGGCTAACCATCTGACATTACCAGTTAACTAGCTACTTAGCTTACTTGTTATCTATTGTGCGAGTTAGGTTTCTTAATTATCTGAGTTAACTCATTAACTAAAAAGCTACCTAACTGACTTAACCAGCTTTCTTAACTCATTAGCTAACTAGTTAGCTATCTGACTCATCCAGCTGACTTAACCATTCAGTTAAGTAGCTAACTACCTGACTCAGCCTGCTGACTTAACACATTAGATAAATAGCAAGCTAGCTGTCTTAACCAACTGACTAAGTAAGAAAGATTAATTAATTAGATGACTTAGCTAGCAGACTGAACTACTTAGCCAGATGACAACTGGCTGACTTAACTAGTTATCTAGCTGACTTAACTACTTGAATTAGAAAGTTAGCTAACTATTTAACTATGTGAATAACTAGCTGACTTAACTAATCAGCTAACTAGTTAGGTAGCAGTTAAGTAGTTGACTTAAATAGTTAGATAATTAGTGTGCTAGCTGACTTAAGCTAGCTAGC
>NW_007178889.1:0-314 GCF_000164805.1 Carlito syrichta
TACTCCCTTAACTAGTCAACTGGCGAGCAAACCGACGGTTGAGCTGACGTAACTAGTCAGCTTGACAACAAGCCTACTAGCTAGCTAACCTGTTGGCCTGTGAGAAACCCAGCAAGTTAGTTGTCATGTTGGCTGGTGAGCCAGCTGACTAATTTGTTGACCGGTGAGCAGGCAAGGAAGCCAACTAGTTAGCTGAACTGATGGAAAGCGAGTGATCCCACTAATTAGATGACCAGCTAGCTAAGTTTACAGCCGACTAGTTAGCTAAGTAACTAACTGATTTGCTAGCTGACTTAACTATCTAGCTGACTAGC
>NW_007178890.1:0-793 GCF_000164805.1 Carlito syrichta
TGAGACATTCACAGTTACTTGTGGGAAGGCATTATGTGTGACCCGGGGGAATTCTGAATTGCTCTTTCTTGACACCTTCTCCTGTCAGGGAAAGCAATGAGACTGTGGATTGCTGGTGGGAGTGGCCTTTCTTAGGCCTGGGGTGCACGGGCACCTTCCTGGCTTAAGTCTGTGCCCAATGTGTGCTGCAGTGTCACCTCTTTGCTGTGACTATTATTCTTCATTGCCGCCTGCTGTAACACCTCATTCTCACTCTTTCCCCTTGATTTGTGTTCCTTTCCATAGAGGGCCTTTGCGTACGAGCGTGAAACCTCCGTGTTTCACGGAGAGAAATCTGCAAGGCATAGTGCCGCAATGAGTGACACAAGTGCTCCACAGTCACGAGCAGGAGAGCATTATGTGTGGATGGGGAGAATTCTAAGTTGTTTTTCCCTATGGCGTTTAAACCTAATAAGGACTACCAAGGCTGTGCCGTTTTCATTGCCGAGTAAGCACGGAGAGCCTCTGTTACACTGGGGGTGAAGCTGGGTCTTCCTGGGGACACGCTATTGAAGCCTGCGCTGCACTGCACTTCATTGGCAGTCTGTATACACTGGCTTTGTGCGTGCTCTCCTCCCTGATTCTCAGAGCTCTCCTGTATATGCACTATACTAGGCGGGGAGCATTTGGTGACCAGAGTGCAACTTCAGCTGCTGCACTGACTGGATCCAGATCTCCACAGCCATGGGTAGCCAAGCATGCTTCATTCAGCGGAGAATGCTGAAAAGTTTCTCTTTGACACGGGCGTCGCACA
>NW_007178891.1:0-3584 GCF_000164805.1 Carlito syrichta
CAGAGCTGTATGCAACGTTTCCAGTATACAAAGGGCACAACTCCATGGTGCCACACTGAGCGACATGACCGGTTCGCTGTCATCTTTGGGAAACCATGATTTGTTCACCTACTGAATTCTAAAGTGTTTTTGATTTGACCTGTCCGTCTCCTATCCAAAGCCATTGCTCTTCCGTTGGCATTTACGAGGAAGAGCTGACAGGCTTGGCTTGCTGGCTGTGAGTGTGCATCAGCTTGGGGAATGCTGTGTCAAATGTTTACTGCATTGTGATGTATTTTCCAGTAGTTTGATTCTTGTGTGCTGTACGGTGTAATACACGATTCTCAAGGTACGGCTTGAATGAGCATAGCCGAGCATGTTATGTCGATACTTCACATGTAGGAATGAGCATGTCAATGGTGTCAGACAGAGTGAAATGAGTGCTACACACTCACTTGTAGAAAAGCAGTGCTTACCTTCTGTTTGAGCCCTGAAACGTTTTACCCCTTGGCGTTTCTCTAGGCTAGGAAATGCAGTCACTCTCGCGTTGGCCTTGCTGAATAAGCGTAGACGGCCTCTGTGAGGCTTGTTGTGCATGTGCATCTTCCCGGGGAAGGAGCTTTTCAAAATGTGCAGCGCTCTTTAGGGGCTATCTATGTTATTCTCACTTGGTGCATGCTGCAACACATGAGTCTGAGTCTCGCGGTTTTCTTCTCATTTGGACTTCGGCTGTGCAGAGCGCCTCTGTTTGAACTAAGAGTTCTCTCATGGGACACGCTTTGCCCATGTGCAGCTCTACGCTGCCACCCAGGGGGCGATGGGAACCCCACAGTGGAGCAAGAAGGCATTACTTGGTGAATTCCCTGGGTGCATTCTGAAATGTTTCTCCCTTTCAAATTTTTGTGTGGGAGGATACACAATTGCTCTGCCAAACGCATTGACGGAAAAGAGCTGACTGCCTTGGTGGTGCTTGTTTTGAATGTCCGTCTCCCTTGGAAAGTGCTGTGTGAGAAGTGTGCTGCACTGTGAGGTTCTGGCACTGAGTGTGCGTGCTGTCATTCCTCCTTCCCACTTGTTCCCTTTCGTGTATCTTACGCTCTACAGGGTGACTGCTTTGGCGTGCGGCTTGTCAACCTCTCCCATGCGGGAATGCTCATCTCCCCTGTGCCACAATGAGGGATCTGAGACATTCACAGTTACTTGTGGGAAGGCATTATGTGTGACCCGGGGGAATTCTGAATTGCTCTTTCTTGACACCTTCTCCTGTCAGGGAAAGCAATGAGACTGTGGATTGCTGGTGGGAGTGGCCTTTCTTAGGCCTGGGGTGCACGGGCACCTTCCTGGCTTAAGTCTGTGCCCAAGGTGTGCTGCAGTGTCACCTCTTTGCTGTGACTATTATTCTTCATTGCCGCCTGCTGTAATACCTCATTCTCACTCTTTCCCCTTGATTTGTGTTCCTTTCCATAGAGGGTCTTTGCGTACGAGCGTGAAACCTCCGTGTTTTCACGGAGAGAAAATCTGCAAGGCATATTGCCGCAATGAGTGACACAAGTGCTCCACAGTCCACGAGCAAGAGAGCATATGTGTGGATGGGGAGAATTCTAAGTTGTTTTTCCCTATGGCGTTTAAACCTAATAAGGACTACCAAGGCTGTGCCGTTTTCATTGCTGAGTAAGCACGGAGAGCCTCTGTTACACTGGGGGTGAAGCTGGGTCTTCCTGGGGACACGCTATTGAAGCCTGCGCTGCACTGCACTTCATTGGCAGTCTGTATACACTGGCTTTGTGCGTGCTCTCCTCCCTGATTCTCAGAGCTCTCCTGTGTATGCACTATACTAGGCGGGGAGGATTTGGTGACCAGAGTGCAACTTCAGCTGCTGCACTGACTGGATCCAGATCTCCACAGCCATGGGTAGCCAAGCATGCTTCAATCAGCGAGAATGCTGAAAAGTTTCTCTTTGACACGGGCCTCTCACACGGAATACAATGGCTCTGCGGGGTCATTTGCCAACGAGGGCCCGAGAGTCATTGTTTGCTTTTCCGGAAAACAAACAGTCTTTGCATGGGAGACATTCCTCCAAACGGCCCGTCACTGAATGGGGGGGCAACAAGTATTATAGTGGCTTGGTTTTTGGCGTGACGCTGATTCTCCCTGTTTTTCAGCGTGTATTATCGTACATTGAATGCAAAGGCCTAGCAGAGCTGTATGCAACGTTTCCTGTATACAAAGTGCACAACTCCATGGTGCCACACTGAGCGACATGACCGGTTCGCTGTCATCTTTGGGAAAGCATGATTTGTTCACCTATTGAATTCTAAAGTGTTTTTGATTTGACCTGTCCATCTCCTATCCAAAGCCATTGCTCTTCCGTTGGCATTTACGAGGAAGAGCTGACAGGCTTGGCTTGCTGGCTGTGAGTGTGCATCAGCTTGGGGAATGCTGTGTCAAATGTTGACTGCATTGTGATGTGTTTTCCAGTAGTTTGATTCTTGGGTGCTGTACGGTGTAATACACGATTCTCAAGGTACGGCTTGAATGAGCATAGCCGAGCATGTTATGTCGATACTTCACATGTAGGAATGAGCATGTCAATGGTGTCAGACTGAGTGCTACACACTCACTTGTAGAAAAGCAGTGCTTGCCTTCTGTTTGAGCCCTGAAACGTTTTACCCCTTGGCGTTTCTCTAGGCTAGGAAATGCAGTCACTCTCGCGTTGGCCTTGCTGAGTAAGCGTAGACGGCCTCTGTGAGGCTTGTTGTGCATGTGCAACTTCCCGGGGAAGGAGCTTTTCAAAATGTGCAGCGCTCTTTAGGGGCTATCTATGTTATTCTCACTTGGTGCATGCTGCAACACATGAGTCTGAGTCTCGCGGTTTTCTTCTCATTTGGACTTCGGCTGTGCAGAGCGCCTCTGTTTGAACTAAGAGTTCTCTCATGGGACACGCTTTGCCCATGTGCAGCTCTACGCTGCCACCCAGGGGGCGATGGGAACCCCACAGTGGAGCAAGAAGGCATTACTTGGTGAATTCCCTGGGTGCATTCTGAAATGTTTCTCCCTTTCAAATTTTTGTGTGGGAGGATACACAATTGCTCTGCCAAACGCATTGACGGAAAAGAGCTGACTGCCTTGGTGGTGCTTGTTTTGAATGTCCGTCTCCCTTGGAAAGAGCTGTGTGAGAAGTGTGCTGCACTGTGAGGTTCTGGCACTGAGTGTGCGTGCTGTCATTCCTCCTTCCCAGTTGTTCCCTTTCGTGTATCTTACGCTCTACAGGGTGACTGCTTTGGCGTGCGGCTTGTCAACCTCTCCCATGCGGGAATGCTCATCTCCCCTGTGCCACAATGAGGGATCTGAGACATTCACAGTTACTTGTGGGAAGGCATTATGTGTGACCCGGGGGAATTCTGAATTGCTCTTTCTTGACACCTTCTCCTGTCAGGGAAAGCAATGAGACTGTGGATTGCTGGTGGGAGTGGCCTTTCTTAGGCCTGGGGTGCACGGGCACCTTCCTGGCTTAAGTCTGTGCCCAAGGTGTGCTGCAGTGTCACCTCTTTGCTGTGACTATTATTCTTCATTGCCGCCTGCTGTAATACCTCATTCTCACTCTT
>NW_007178892.1:0-1096 GCF_000164805.1 Carlito syrichta
AAATATCCTTTGTGACGGGGCAAGATGGCGACGGCATAGGTGAACTGGTGAGATTCTCTGAACGGACCAAGACTGCAAACTGCTGAATAGACAGACTGTAAAGCAGAGGGAAAAGTGAACAAAACCAGAAGACCCTCATAAGGAAGAACAGGTCATTGCAGAAGAGAAATAAAAGCAACCCCACCTTCCCTCAAAAACAGAATTGAAGAGGGAGAGGGAAAGGGGTAAAGGGAGAAAAATCTACAGAAATGAAGAAAAACCAAAAGAAGAGTATCGGTCTCTCCCAGATGCCTGGGAGAGCAGACACTGAGAAAACTGACTTTGGAATACAAACAATGAAAAGTCTCCAGAATGAAGGGTCTCAAAATGCAAATGTAGATATCAAAACAATAATGGAGAGATTAAAAAGAATTGAGGAGACACAAGAAGAAACTAGGAAGGAGCTGATATCTGAGATAACAGTAATAAAGAATACTGTGAATGAAATAAATAACAAATTGATAAGCATGGAAAGCAGAATTACCCAAGCAGAAGAAAGAATCTCAGAGCTTGAGGACCATAATATAGAAATAACCCAAACTCTTAAAAACACAGAAAATAAGCTCAAAAAGACAGAACAAAACCTTCAAGAGATGAGTGACTACCTCAAGAGGCCTAACCTAAGAATAATCAGACTCCCTGAGGCAGAAAGAGAAACAGAGACCACATTGGAACAAAATTTCCACGAGATCATTCAAGAAAATTTCCCTTATCTAATCAGTGATACAAAAATTCAAACACAAGAGATTCAGAGAACCCCCGCAAGACAACAAATGAGAAGACCAACTCCTAGACACATAATAATTCGCCTAAATAAAGTAGGCACAAAAGAAAAAATCCTAAAGGCAGCAAGAGAAAAAGGCCAGATCACCCACCATGGAAGACCAATCAGAATAGCAGCAGATTTATCTGCAGAAACCCTGCAGGCTAGGAGAGCTTGTAGCCCTATCTTCAAAGTCCTAAAGGACAAACAATTTAACCAAGATAACCCTACCCAGCCAAGCTAAGCTTCATCAGTGAGGGAGAATAAATATCTTTCCCAGATATCCAATCCCTA
>NW_007178893.1:0-997 GCF_000164805.1 Carlito syrichta
TTTGTTTGTTTTTTGAAAGCAGGGTTTATCGAGGACAGAAAAGCTCCCAGAATGGGAGGAAACCTGAGGGGGTTGAGTTTTAAAGTGGCAAAATTTTGAATTATTCTTTTATGAATACATAGAGTGTTTACTGGAACTTTCTTTCTTTCCTTTTTTGAGTTGGAGTCTCACTCTGTCACCCAGACTGGAGGGCAGTGGCATGCTCTCAGCCACCGCTGTGTTGACCTGCTGGGCTCAGGTGATACTTCTGCCTCAGCCTTCCAGGTAGCTGAACTACAGGTGCATGCTACCATGCCTGGCTAACTTTTTTTTTTTTTAATTTTCAATGATATATTATAGAGACGAGGTCTCACCAAGTTGCCCAGGCTGGTCTCAAGTCCCTGGACTTAGGTAATCCTCTTGCCTTGCCCTCCCAAAGTGCTGGAGTTACAGACTTGAGCCACCAGATACTTTCAACAAATAGAACAAAAAACATATAGTTGTTGCAGTTTGACATTTGCACCTGCTTTTCTCATATATTATCTTGAAAACTATTTAAATTTCTACCCTTCCCTGTTTTTTTCTACTCCAGCATAGATTATTGCATTTTACACTCTTTAAGTTATATCTTCTAGGAGAGTAGGCATTGGGGCCACTCCTGAGTCAGTTGACATCTATGAAATGGCTACAGATGTGATGAGTTCTGGACATCACACAACCCACTGGCCTTGGATACAATGATTTGTTTTATGTTGGCTGTACTAAGATATTACTAGAAAGAAGGAAATTCCTTCTTAATTCCAATAAATTTTATTCCCATTCTAGGATCTGTCTTTATAGTTCTTTGCCTGCTCTGCCTTTCTCTCATTTCCTTTCATACTCTAAACTCTTGTTTTGGCCTGGTATGAAAGGACCATTTCTTTGGGGAAAATAAATAAGTGGCATAAAACATTAAAATAATTCAAGCTTCATTCAGTTAAAGGGTTACAGTCACAGAGTATCATTCTTTACTTTTACC
>NW_007178894.1:0-433 GCF_000164805.1 Carlito syrichta
AATGGAATGAAATAGAATGGAGAGGATTGAAATGGAGAGGAATGGAATGGAGAGGAATGGTAAGGAATGGAGAGGAATGGAATGGAGTGGAATTGAATAGAGTGGTATGGAATGTAATGGAGTGGAATTGAATGCAGAGAAATGGAGTGGAGTGGAAGGGAGAGGCATGTAATGGAGAGGAATAGAATGGAATGGAGAAGAATGGAATGGAGGGGAATGGATTGGAATGGAATGGAGAGGAAATGAATGGATTGGAGTAGTATGTATTGGAATGGAATGGAGATAATTGTAATGGAATGGAATTGACTGGATTGGGTGACAATGGAATGGAATACAGAGGAATGGAATGGAATGGAGAGGCATAGAATATAATGAATTGGGGTCAGAAGGAATGGAATGGAATGGAATGGCTTGGAATGGAATGGAAGGGAAG
>NW_007178895.1:0-300 GCF_000164805.1 Carlito syrichta
GTGATAATATTCACTTAGAGCAAAGAGGAAGGAAAAAATCCACTGGCATGGGCTGGAATCAGTCGAACACCTGCCTGTACCACCACAGCTTCTAGACAGTGGGGAAAGTGAGTGATGAGAATTTGGGAGTTCTGTGCTCCAGATGTGAGCTTGCAGGGTTCCCTGAGCCTTGTGAGACTCCAGCCTCTCATGAGAAACTGCCTTTTCACAGTCATGTTCTGCCTTGGAGTGGTGCGGGGGAAAATGCCTTGAGCAGTGCCAGTCATCAATTCCCAGAAACTCAGCCCTTGCAAGGTGGGG
>NW_007178896.1:0-706 GCF_000164805.1 Carlito syrichta
TTTTATCATTGTAACTGTTGGTTTAGATCACGTTTGTTGTTTACTTTCTGACTTACACTGTTTCTCGATTTTATTGCCCTGTCTCTGTGTAGCTATCAGTACTCTTTAGGGAATCTTTCTTACGTGTCTTTCTTCACCTCTTCTCAGCCCTGTGTCTTGTTCTCACCTGATAGTTGGTATGTATATCTGTTTTCCCTCTCGCACTTCTCTCTTTCTAACTCCCTATTGACCCCCCCTTCCTCCATTATTTTCCTCTTCTATATGCCCCCTTTTTAAATCTAGGAACCAAGACTGCATACTGCTGAATAGACAGACTGTAAAGCAGAGGGAAAAGTGAACAAAACCAGAAGACCCTCATAAGGAAGAACAGGTCATTGCAGAAGAGAAATAAAAGCACTCCCACCTTCCCTCAAAAACAGAATTGAAGATAGGGAGGGAAAGGGGGAGATGGAGAAAAATCTACTGAAATGAAGAAAAAACCAAAAGAAGAGTATGGGTCTCTCCCAGACGCCTGGGAGAGCAGACACTGAGAAATCTGACTTTGGAATGCAAACAATGAAAAGTCCCCATAATGAAGGGTCTCAAACTGCAAATATAGATATCAAAACAATAATGGAGAGATTAAAAAGATTTGAGGAGACACATGAAGAACCTAGGATGGAGCTGATATCTGAAATAACAGTAATAAGAATACTGTGAATGAAAT
>NW_007178897.1:0-790 GCF_000164805.1 Carlito syrichta
TAAAAATTTGTCTCATTTAATACCCCTCCCAACATTTGATTTTTTTTCTTTATTAACTTTACTTATTTTCAGTTTGCTACTCTAACAACAGCTGAGTTTAGAATAACATATATGAGTGACTCAGATGTCTGTCTAATCTGGAAAAGAGATCCATCACTCAATATCTCTAAAGATTTAACACCTTTATTAAATTCCAGCTTATGAAATTATTTAGCTAATATATCTCTGGAAAACACAATCAAGTAAGTTAATATTGAACTCAAAGTCTGGAAATCTTTGTTTTTTGGACAAAAGAAAAAGAAAAATTATGCAATTTGTTTTTCCCATGAGCATGGAGATACATTTCCTTACAAACCTGTTTACAATGAATCACTAGTTGTTTTATATTCTTATTGAAGATGGTTTAGTAAATATGACCAGTCTTCTCTTCTAGAAAAGGAAAGTAAGGAAAATGTGTCACAGAATGTGTAGATAGCTCAAGACCTTAGCAATCCAATGCCTTTCAGATTTATTTTGTATTTCAGAATGCTTTCCTCCAGTGGAATCGTGTATTGCATCAATAGCAGGCTGCTTTGGTATAAGAACAGGCATATAGACCAATGGAACAGCATGGAGAGTCCAGAAGCAAAATCTCAATTTCTCAACCAACTCATCTTTGACAAAGTCTCCACCACCAACGACTGGGGAGAGGAGAACCTGTTCAGTAAATGGTGCTGGGAAAACTGGCTGACCACATGCAGAAGATTAAAACAGGATCCCTACCTATCACGATACATAAAAATCACTCCAA
>NW_007178898.1:0-1178 GCF_000164805.1 Carlito syrichta
GCTGGGCTCCATTGATCCTTCCGCTTCAGCCTTCCGAGGGCTGGCATTCCAGGCATGTGCGTCCACACCCGGCTGATTTCTTGATTTATTGTAGAGAGGAGGACTCCCCAAGTTGCCCAGGTGGGTCTCGAACCCGCGGGCTTAGGTTGTCCTCTCCCCGCAGCCTCCTCAATCGCAGGATTACAGGCTGAGTCACGGAACCTGGCTATTTTCTGTTATGGTTTGGAGCTGGAGTCTCACTCTGTCGCCCACACTGGAGTGCAGTGGCCGCTCCCGGCCACCGCAGCCTCGACCCGCTGGGCTCCGGCGATCCTTCAACTTCAGCCTTCTAAGTAGCTCTAAATACAGGCGCGTGCTACCGCGCCCGGCTAATTTTTGGATGTATTGGAGAGATGATTCTTGCCCGTTTCTCTTTTCTAATGTAATATTTGTGTGCGATCTGCAAACTCCAATTTCGTATCACATTGGAGATTTGTTATCAGAAGCTACATCCTTCCTTAACTGCCTCCTGCTTCCCGTTCCGGTCATGGTCCTTCCGCGGAACTTGCTCCATGACACCTGGGTGACTGACTGTCAGTCTGGTATGGCTCCAGGTCCCTCCTTTCCTGGGCACTGCTCTCAAGAGCAGCCTTCACTGGATCAGGCGTAGCTCCTAGACCTCACACCTTCTTCTGTGTAATGGTGTGAAAGAGCTCCATGGAGCTCATGCTGGCACAAGAGCCAAAGATACAACATATTCAAGTCCAAGTGTCTGTATTATTATTCTATGCTATTCTGCCATAGAAGTTCAGTCGACGTTTGAACTCCCATGTATGCTAATTAATCAGGACACAGGCTCGAATCACTTGACAGTGGGGCCTTCGACCCATTGTGGTTGAGGAAATAGGGAGGAGCAGCAAGAAAGGAAAATGGGAAAGCTTGATAGGATTGGCCTTCTTTGAAATTATGGGAAGTAATGTGGAAGATATATTTGAAAGCATTAGAACACTTCACTGAGAATAAAAGACTTCTTTAGTTCTTTTCAGTAAACCTATTTGGATTTTCCCCCTGATTTCCATCCAGTGGCGTCATTAGTCTTTCCTTCACTCTGTGTCTTGCGATCATTGGATTACCTAAGCCATTTTCATAATTGCACCTCTTTAGGTAAACAGCGGGCACGAACATTCCCTTGAAGAGTG
>NW_007178899.1:0-1017 GCF_000164805.1 Carlito syrichta
GTGAAGAGCTCCATGGAGCTCATGCTGGCACAAGAGCCAAAGATACAACATATTCAAGTCCAAGTGTCTGTATTATTATTCTATGCTATTCTGCCATAGAAGTTCAGTGGACGTTTGAACTCCCATGTAGGCTAATTAATCAGGACACAGGCTCGAATCACTTGACAGTGGGGCCTTCGACCCATTGTGGTTGAGGAAATAGGGAGGAGCAGCAAGAAAGGAAAATGGGAAAGCTAGATAGGATTGGCCTTCTTTGAAATTATGGGAAGTAATGTGGAAGATATATTTGAAAGCATTAGAACACTTCACTGAGAATAAAAGCCTTCTTTAGTTCTTTTCAGTAAACCGATTTGGATTTTCCCCCTGATTTCCATACAGTGGCGCCTTTAGTCTTTACTTCACTCTGTGTCTTGAGATCTAGGATTACCTAAGCCATTTTCATAATTGTAACCTCTTTAGGTAATCAGCGGGCACCAACATTCCCTTGAAGAGTGAAGGCTCATCATTCACTCAATCTTTGACTCAGCCAATAGTTTTGTGTCAAATAAAGCAGAGGATCCAAAGCAGAAGCATGGTCAGTGCACTGCCCTTCAGCCTGCAACAGATGGGGAGCCCAACTCAAAAAACAAAACAAAACAAAACAAAGCAGAAAGCAAGATGAAGAAAAGAGAGAGGGAGGAAAAAAGAGCCTAGGGCCTGATGGCTTCACAGCTGAATTTGTCCAAGCAGTTGAAAAGCAAATATAAGTTTCATTTAAACTCTTCACAAAAATCGAAGAGGCAGAAATAATTCCCAACTGACTATATGAGCCCAGAACTACTCTGATAGCAAAACAGGACAGACACACGTAAAGTAAAAACAAAGAATACCACAGACCAATATCACTGATGTACACAGGCATGACAAAGTCTTAGCGAAAACCAAGTTAAACAGAACACTGCTTTTGGGCCTATTGTTAGAAATAGCAATTGAGGTGATTTGGCCTTTTCTATATTCATTAGTAAAGGGGTATAAGTT
>NW_007178900.1:0-1015 GCF_000164805.1 Carlito syrichta
GGTATAAGTTTCTTCATTATATTCTCTAAGTTTGCAATCATAGAACCTTAAGTTTTTAATGGAGGAAGCATACCAAAATCATAATAAAATTGTTCCTTTTATGCTTACTATCTGACTAAAGAAACGAAATTTCTGGCATTTAGCTGAAGGTAAATATTAACTTAATTATCAAGGTATAGTATTTTAACCTCATTTTAGCCTATTTGCCTGCATTTCCAAAAAAGTAACTTGTTTTACTTCTTTTATCGCAGTATATGAGATCATATCATGGTAAGCACGAATTTGGTTTTCAGAAAAATTTGGTTTCCTACATGCAACCATGTGAATGTACGTTATTCATATTTCGTCATTTTCTGATGACTCTCAAATATGTTTTTGAAACTCGTGGATGAACACTTGCATGGTTCTGAGAACGTAGCTCTGAAACTATGATGTCATAACTATTATAGTCCATCTCTTTTCTTTACATAGGGGATGATTTCTCTCAAATGTATTCCTAAGATTGCAGTTTCTATACTGTAGGCTGTTAGCACATGAACAGCTAACCCCACAGTGTTTCACAATTGTAAAGCCTAACTCACCCTTCTAACAGTATAAACATACACAATGCCTCTTTCTTCATGATTTTTCCAACATTATTCATTTTTCATTTTTCAATGTTTTTTAAAATTTTATTTTGGGGTTTGATTGTTAGAGTCAGAGTCTAACTCTGTCGCACAGAGTAGACGGTCACAGACACTGCAGCCTCCAACTCCTGGGCTCGGGCGACTCTTCCAGCTCAGCCTTCCAAGTGTCTGGAACTTTGTTGAGCTCAGGGAGAAAAAAACTGAAGGTGGATCACAGGGAGGAGAGTTTGATGGCGCCTTTTTTTCCAAGTTGATGGGCGGGTGTCAGACAGGCCTGTTAGCGTCCTCTTGAGCCACAGCGCCATCGTGAGGAAATAGTTTCATAGATGAGTCGGACAGACCTTTGCCTGCCCTAGTCTTTTGAGGAAGCAAGGATTGAACAGAACTGG
>NW_007178901.1:0-578 GCF_000164805.1 Carlito syrichta
GCAAGATGGTGGTTGCCCACAAGCCAGGAGGAGTCCTTAGAACAAAAACCAATCTTGTAAATGCCTTACCTTGAACTTCCCAGTCTCTAGAACTTGAAAAATACATTAAAATACATTTCTGTTTATTGTTTATTTTATTTTATTTTATTTTATTTTTTTTCTCATTGTGAGTTTTATTCTTTAACATGAGTTCTAGTGTCTTTTTTTTTTTTTTTTTTTTTTTTTTTCATTAATCAGTATTTTTTATTATGGTTTTGGGGGGTACAGTTAAGGGTAGGTGTACAATGACGTTTCATTCAGGCACCCTGTAAATAAAAAGTGTTTTCCCATCCCCCGACAAATATTTGCTACTGTTAATCCCATCCCCCTCCCCCCCGTAGTTTCCCAGAACCATCCGTCATTTTCTCATAGTATTGCATTGGATGTTCAAGGTCCATTATATGAGTGAAAACATGTGATATTCGGATTTTTGTTTTTGTGAGAGGTCACTCAGAATTATAAACTCTAGTTCCATCCAGGTTGCAGCGAAATTCATGATGTTTGTTCTTTTTTATGGCTGCGTATTATTCCATCGTGAA
>NW_007178902.1:0-696 GCF_000164805.1 Carlito syrichta
CCATTTAGGAGTATGCTGGCTGTGGGTTTCTCATAGATGGCTTTTACAATTTTGAGGTATGTTCCCCGTATGCCTAGATGTTCAAGGGTTTTTATCAAGAAGGGGTGCTGGATTTTATCAAAAGATTTTTCTGCATCTAATGATATGATCATATGGTTTTTGTTTTGACATCTATTGATGTATTTAATTACATTTATGGTTTTACGAATGTTGAACCAGCCTTGCATCCCAGGAATGAAGCCTACTTGGTCATGGTGGATGATTTTTGAGATGTATTGCTGAATCCGGTTTGCTAGGATCTTGTTGAGAATTTTAGCATCTATGTTCATCAAAGATATTGGCCTGTAGTTCTCTTTCTTTGTTGGATCTTTACCTGGCTTGGGTATCAATGTGATGTTGGCTTCATAAAATGATTTGGGGAGAGTTCCATCTTTTTCAATCGCCCGGAATACCTTCAGTAGGATTGGTATCAGCTCCTCCTTGAATGTCTTGTAGAATTCTGCTGGAAAGCCATCTGGACCGGGGCTTTTTTTTGTAGGAAGTTTTCTTATTACGTAGTCGATTTCCTTGATTGTTATTGGTCTATTTAGGGTCTCAATTTATTCTTGTTCCAACCTAGGTAGGTTGTGTGATGTCAGAAAGTCCTCCATTTCCTTAAGGTTTTCAAGTTGTTTCCATACAAGTGTACGTAGTAGT
>NW_007178903.1:0-741 GCF_000164805.1 Carlito syrichta
GGTTTTGTTTTGACATCTGTTGATGTATTAATTACATTTATGGTTTTACGAATGTTGCACCAGCTTGCATGCCAGGAATGAAGCCTACTTGGTCATGGTGGATGATTTTTGAGATGTATTGCTGAATCCGGTTTGCTAGGATTTTGTTGAGAATTTTAGCATCTATGTTCATCAAAGATATTGGCCTGTAGTTCTCTTTCTTTGCTGGATCTTTACCTGGCTTGGGTATCAATGTGATGTTGGCTTCATAAAATGATTTGGGGAGAGTTCCATCTTTTTCAATCGCCTGGAATACCTTCAGTAGAATTGGTATCAGCTCCTCCTTGAATGCCTTGTAGAATTCTGCTGGAAAGCCATCTGGACCAGGGCTTTTTTTGGAGGAAGTTTTCTTATTACATAGTCGATTTCCTTGATTGTTATTGGTCTATTTAGGGTCTCAATTTATTCTTGTTCCAACCTAGGTAGGTTGTGTGATGTCAGAAAGTCCTCCATTTCCTTATGGTTTTCAAGTTTGTTTCCATACAAGTGTACATAGTAGTCTCTAATGATCTTTTGTATTTCTTCAGGGTCAGATGTGACTTCATCTTTTGTGTTTCTGATTATGCTTATTTGGTTTTTTTCTCGTTTTTTCTTGGTCAGTCTAGCTAGGGGACCATCAATCTTGTTTACCCTTTCGAAGAACCAGTTTTTTGTTTCATTGATTTTTTGAATTATCTTTTTGTCTTCTATGTCCTGGATTTG
>NW_007178904.1:0-1203 GCF_000164805.1 Carlito syrichta
GAGGAAGTTTTCTTATTACATAGTCAATTTCCTTGATTGTTATTGGTCTATTTAGGGTCTCAATTTCTTCTTGTTTCAACCTAGGTAGGTTGTGTGATGTCAGAAAGTCCTCCATTTCCTTAAGGTTTTCAAGTTTGTTTCCATACAAGTGTATGTAGTAGTCTCTAATGATCTTTTGTATTACTTCAGGGTCAGATGTGACTTCATCTTTTGTGTTTCTGATTGTGCTTATTTGGTTTTTTTCTCGTTTTTTCTTGGTCAGTCTAGCTAGGGGACCATCAATCTTGTTTACCCTTTCGAAGAACCAGCTTTTTGTTTCATTGATTTTTTGTATTATCTTTTTGTCTTCTATGTCCTGGATTTGGGCTTTTATTTTGGTGATCTGGACTCTTCTGCTGAAATTAGGGTTTTTGTGGTCTTGCTTTTCCAGCTTCTTTAGGTGGCTTGTTAGGTTGTGAATTTCTGTTCCTTCCATTTTCTTCATGTGTGTTTGTAGGGATATAAATTCCCCTGTTACTACAGCTTTCAGGGCATCCCAGAGATTCTGGTAAGATGTTTCTTCATTTTCATTTGTTTCCAGGTATCTTTTGATCCCCGTTTTGATTTTGTCATTGACCCAGGAGTTGTTTAGCATCATGCTGTTTGGTGTCCATGTCTTTGTGGGTTTTGGGGGGACTTTGTTGGTGTCAATGTTTATTTTTATTCCACTGTGATCCGAGAAGGTGCTTGGTAGAATTTCGGTCCTTTTAAATTTGCTTATGCTTGATTTATGGCCGAGTATGTGATCGATCTTAGAATATGTTCCATGTGGTGATGAGTAGAATGTGTATTCTGTGGTCTTTGGATGGAGTGTTCTGTAGGTATCAATTAAATCCATTTGGTCCAAAGTCACATTGAGGTTCCGGATCTCCTTGCTGATTTTTTGTCCTGATGATCTGGTCTAGGGTTGTGAGTGGGGTATTAAAGACCCCAGTTATGATAGTGTTCAAATCAATATCTTTCTTTAGTTTTCCAAGAAGTTGCTTTATGAAAGTTGGCGCACCTACATTGGGTGCATATATGTTTAGGATAGATATTTCTTGTTGATGGATTGAGCCTTTTATCATTATGAAGTGGCCTTCTGTATCTTTTTTGATTTTTAATAGCTTGAAGGGTATTTTGTCTGAAATTAAGATCGCTACTCCTCCTTTCTTTTGAATTCCG
>NW_007178905.1:0-1307 GCF_000164805.1 Carlito syrichta
AGCTGATCTTCTGTTTTCCTTCTCTCTCTCTAATTTATTTTTAAATAACTTTTCTTTCTTAATCTTTTTGTGTGTCGCAATTATTTGCTATTTACTCGGATCTCTGGGTTGCCGGAACGCACCTCCGGTTTGCCAGCCCCGCCAGTGCTGCGCGCCTCCCTGCATCTCTCGACCCTCACCCGGTCCGTCCATTCCCTAACATTTTTGGAGGTTCCACCGAAACATCCGAGATCTCTCTCTCTCTCTCTCTGTCTCTCTCTCTCTCTCATATTTCCTATCTGGTGGCCCTCTGTGGACTGTGTTGGAAACTGGTGGCAATTGAAGGCTCTAGCTGGGGCGACACTTCAGCATGCAGCTCCAGGGAAAGACTTCAGACCGCTGTGGCCTGACTGGGTGAGGCACTAAGGTTGCTTCCTTCTAGCCAAGATTTCGGAGTTTCCCCGTGGACCGAGCTGCATCTCAGAGGACAACTGACGGTCTCTACCTAGGGCTACTCCCTAGGGAGGCAAGAAAGTCCCCAAAGGAAAGTTCGAACCGCCAGAGCCTGTAAGGGAGGGAGACAAAGTGCTTGGTTTCTTTACTCTTTTCCTCTCTGACTGGCGAAGTAACTCCACGAAGGACCTTGAAACTCCAACAGCTACCTTATGCCTTTCTGCGCCTTTGGTGAGTCATCCCCTTTTATTTTTCATCCACACACACATATTTGAATGTACGCTCTTGGACCGCCCTTTGTTCGGATGGCTTTCTGGGTCTCTCGGGTTTCCGGTTCTGTCTTGGAAGACTCCTAGCAAGGGTCGGGGACCTGGTACCTGCTCAAAGTCCTGGTACCAGGCCTTCCAAGACTCAAAAACACAACTCAGAAAACAACACAAAAAATTGAAAATCCATGAAGTCACCACTCAGTACAAGTAATAGAAGACTACTTTAAAGTATTCACCTCGTTCCCCTGGGAGTTCCCCCACTCCCGTCCACCGCAGCCTCGACCTGCTGGGCTCCGGCGATCCTTCCGCCTCAGCCTTCCGAGGAGCCGGAATTACAGGCGCGCGCTACCATGCCTGGCTACATTTGAGGCTTATAATTATTCTGTTTTTCTTAAATTTTTGTTCTCCATAAATACCATATGTAGGTAGTGTATTATCAAGGTTCATAAACAAAACATGGAATTATATATACTCATCAGGAATCTGCATCTACATTATGTTTTTAAGCTCTATAAATACGAATGCTGCATGCAATTTTTCCTTAATATGTACACAATTCATGTAGCCATTCATTTTTCTGATAAATAGCAAAATATGAAAAACAAA
>NW_007178906.1:0-817 GCF_000164805.1 Carlito syrichta
ACTCAGAAGGCTGAGGTAGAAGGATCGCTGGAGCCCACCAGGTCGAGGCTGCAGTGGCCGGGAGCGGCCACTGGACTCCAGTCTGGGTGACAGAGTGAGACTCCAACTCAAAAAAATATAAATAAATGTAAAGTTTGTTTTAATGTTTTCTCATTATAAGTTAAGCAGCAATAGATATCTAAAACCAATTCTTGTTCTCTTGTGCAAAATTTTAGGGATTTTTGAGGGCCAATCTACAGCCCCTTTTCCCCCCTAGATACTGATAACTGAGTCTGTAGTACTTATAAGAAAAAGCATATATGCCACCAAACTTATATGAAAACTCCAATTTCTCCACATATTTTAAAAAATTGTTATCATCAGACTTCTACAGTGTTGAACTTATTTAAAACATAATTTATTACAGGTTCAATTTTGTATAATCTGTTTGGATTTCATTGCATTTCTGCATATTTGGAAAAATGTAAATGCAACATTTGTAAGAAAAAGTTTTCTATCATTATTATTGCTTATTTTTATTTTTAATCATAAAGATATGTCTTGCCAAGTTGCCCGGGCTGGTCTTAAACCTGCATGCTCAGGCAATCCACCTTGCCTCGGTCTCCCAAAGTTCTGGGATGACAGGCTGAGTGACTGAGCCCAGCCTGTGTCATTAATTTTGAAAAGCAAAATGTTATACTTGAAGGGCATGTTGACCAATAATTATGTACCATGGTCTTCTTCACTAGTCCCATCAAAATACTTAATGCTAGAATTTTTTTCATCTTGGACACTGTAGTATTGCTCCACTTTTTAAAAATTTCTTTGGCCATTTGAA
>NW_007178907.1:0-4922 GCF_000164805.1 Carlito syrichta
CTGAGATCTTTCTATAAAATTATCTCCAATAAATAGTCCAACAACTTAACTTATACTTTGAGGATCATTTGGAAATACCTTGACATCTGGATTATCAATAAACACTTCTAATTTTCTCTTTGGATTATATTTTGTTTACTCAGTGTCTGATTTGTTCTCAACCAGTACTAGATTCACTGTCATAGATTATCCGTGTTATATTTCTTTTTTTTAAAATTTGAGTTGGAGTCTCACGGCCACTGCAGCCTCGACCTGCTGAAGTCAGGTGATCCTTCCAACTCAGTCATCCAAGTAGCTGGAACTACAGGCATGCATCACTATGCCTGGCTATTTTTTTATTTATTGTAGAGATGAGGTCTCATCAAATTGCCCAGGCTGGTCTCTAGTCCGTGGGCTCAGGCGATCCACTCGCCTCAGCCTCCCAAAGTGCTGGGATGACAGGGTGAGCCCTGAGCTTGGCATATCTGTGTTATATTTCTGCATTTACATTGTATCATTACAACACTATCTGACTTACTATCACTAATAAGTTAACCAGATTCACCTTCGACCTCAGAAATCTCATCAGCATATATATAATTTATATATATAAATATATATATAAATTATATATAAATAAATATATAATATATTATATATATATATTTTTAACTCGGAGTCTCACTCTGTCACCCAGACTGGAGTGCAGTGGCAGCGCCCGGCCACCGCAGTCTCGATCAGCTGGGCTCCCACGATCCTTCCACCTGTCTTCCAAGTAGCTGGAACTACAGGCGTGCGCTACCACGCCTGGCTGAGTTTTTGATTTTTGTAAAGATGAGGTCTCGCCAAGTTGCCCGGGTGGGTCTCGAACCCGCGGGCTGAGGCAATTCACTCACTTCAGACTCCCAAGGTGCGGGATTACAGGCTGAGCCACCGAGACCAGCAGCATATATTTCTTTATTTTCCATAATGATGGTAAATTATTTCTAACTTTGAAGTCTGAAATCCATGAAATTATCAAAATACAAGTATACAACACTGATTGCAACAAAGTTATGACCAATCTGCATTTTTTACCAACTATGTAAATCAATAACATTGCACAGTAGATATCAGATAGTCATCTCAATTAACTTTCTCTCTCCTTGCCTGACTATTCATTTTCAAGCAAAATATAATAACACATACATATGGCAGCACTGCAGCATTCAGAAACAGAATTTGCAATGATGTAAATTCACATCTCTGGCAACCAGGAACAGAATTTGGAATGACGTGAATTCACATCAGTGGTTGCAAATGAGTTAATATAGTCTCCAATGACTAGCAGTCAACATTTTGCTGCCTCCAGGAAATTCACCTCACTGCAAAGAGTAACTGTAGGCTCAAAGTTAAAGGCTGGGAAAGGATCTTTCTAGCAAATAAAATGCAGAAAAGAGTAAGCGTGACTATTCTGATATAAGACAAAGCAGATTTCAAACCATCAAAAATTAAAAAAGACAGAAAGACACTAACTAAATAGTGATAAAACTTTTAATTCACAGCAAGAAACATTCATCTTAACATATATGCACCTATCACAGGAGCACCAGGTTTGATAAAACAATTACTTAGTAGACTAAGAAAGGACATAGACCTCCACACACTCATTATTAGAGACCTCAGTACCCCACTAACAGCCCTAGCAGATCATTGAGGCAGAAGATACGGAGCCTTAGTTCATTGATCAAATGGATTGAATAAACATCTATAGAACACTCCACCCAACAACTACAAAGTTTATGCTCTACTCATCATGAGATATGGCCCATACAAAGCATAAAAACAAGTGGGTCCAGGTGGCAATGTGCAGAATTTTGGCAATTTGTGATGGCAGATATGTTTATGTTTGCCACTTCTAGCCAATGAGTCTGGAAAGGCTGATCTTGGCCAGAATATCCAGGGATTTGATGATAGAGGCTAAAGAATCAATCTGCTGTTGAAGTGTAAAAACAGAGTGGGGTTCTTAGGAAGACAAGTATGGCAATATAGTGTGTAACAAACTACAGGAAAGAAACATTGGACTAAAGAAGGCCTAGGAACCCAGGAGCAAGGAATGGTGATGGAAATAATGAAGGAGAGATGTGAGACCTCACACCAAAAATAAAGATAAAAAAAAAGCGTACTACTTAAATATGAATGTTGTTGGGCATGGTGGCTCACACCTATAATCCCAGCACTTTGGGAGGCAGAGGGAAAAGGATTAATTGAGCCCATGAGTTCAAAACCAGCCTAGGTAACTTGGCAAGACCTTGTCTCTACAGTAAATAAAAAAAATTAGCCAGGGGTGGTGGCGGGTTCCAGTTACTTGGAAGACTGAGGAGGAAGGATTACCTGAGTCCAGCAGTTCATAGTTGCTCCAACCTGGGCGAAAGGGTGACTCAAAAACAAAATAAAAAAAATAAAATAAGATGAATTAAATATAAATGTAAGAGAAAAGTAGTAGTCAAAACAATGTATGGCAAAATACAAATTTTGAAAACCAGGAGAATAAGAAAAGGGGACTAATTTTGTAGAGAGAATGTTAAATTTGTTTCAGATTAGTCTGAAATGACAGCAGGACATGGAAACAAAGGCAGCTAGGCAGCAGATGGAACTGCTGCTATGAAGTTCTAGACAGAATGGTTTCTGATTTAGCAAATAAAGGTATTATTTGAGAAAAGTATTATTACAGTGGCTCATGCCTGTAATCTCAACATTTTAGGAGGCTGAGACAGGAGGATTGCTTGAGTACCAGCCTGGCAATATAGTGAGACCAATTTTCTACGAAAAAAATTAAAAAATTAACTGGGCATGGTGGCTGAGGTTGAAGGATCACCTGAGCACAGACCCAGGAAGTCAAGGCTGCAGTGAGCTGTGGTTGTGCTACTGTCCTTCAGTCTGGGTGGCAGAGCAAGACCTTGACAAAAATAAATTTAAAAATACAAGTCAAAATTGCCAAAGTACTGTTGGTATCTGAGGGCGATTTAATTTTACAAATTATGACTTATCCTTTAATTCCATTTATTACTTCATATGTAAATTTCTCAAAATAGTCTTTTATTTTTTATTATTTTTTGAGTTGGAGTCTCACTCTGTCACCCAGGCTGGAGTGCAGTGGCCGCTCCCGGCCACCGCAGCCTCGACCTGCTGGGCTCCGGCGACCCTTCCGTCTCAGCCTTCCGAGTAGCCGAAATTACATGTGAGCACTACCACGCCCGGCTAATTTTTTGATTTATTGTAGAGATGAGGTCTCGCCTGCCCAGGGGGTTCTCGAACCCGCGGGCTCAGGCAATCCACTCACCTCAGCCTCCCAAAGGTTCAGAATTACAGACTGAGCCACTGAGCCCGGCTAAAATAGTCTTTTAAATTGTACTGCTAGTACTTAGTCTCCATGTTTGGTAACTATGAAGGAAGACCCCACAAAACCCGGAAATTATTTATTAAAAATGTATATCTATTCTAACATGTTTAAATTTCAGTCACCTTCAAAATATTCAACATTTGATGCAATACACCTATTAAGATGCTTTTTCCACCACTCAAGACAGTTATTGAACTCATCAATTTTGGTGCCTTTAGTGCTTCTGCCATTTATTGTTTCGCCTCTTCCACATCAGCAAACCGTTTCCCTTTGAGGATGTTTTTCATCCGGAAATGAAAAAATAGTTACTCATGGTGAAATCGAGCAAATAAGGATCATGCCCTTTTGTTCAAAAACTGCTGAACCCTCAGTGAAGGTGGGCAGGTGTGATTGTAAATCACTCATCAGGAAATGGGCAAATGTGTGGAAAGAATCTCCAAAAAAAAAAAACAAAAAGAATTCACTGAAACCTGATGTAGCTTCTCACAACACTAGCTGGCACACTGATGCCGACGGGTTCATAATGGGAGAAGATTGTATTGCAAAGGGCCTGACTTCCAAAAAATAATATTTTTGGAAGGGGTTCCTTCTCATATTTGTAATGTTTTCAGTTCTTTCAGTTTAATTTTGCAAATGATTTCCTGAAAACTGTATTTTATATATTTATATTGTGCAATAAGTAGTTTTGAGATACTAAAATATGTAGATACATTTGCTTTCAGAATGAATTAAACTTAATTCACATTGTTTATTCAATAGCAACAGAAAAGCAGTTTATTAAACTCATGTAAAAGATACAAAGATGTGTGTTTACATAGATGGTGTTTCTGATAAATTGATAATAGATTCATTTTATTTTTGTGGAGTTATAATGCATTTTGTAATCATGTCCTCAAAATATAAAGAATAACTCGTGAACTAGATCTCTGATAATCTTTTTCACAACTGAAAACACTGAGTTACTTTTAAAACTTATCATGTATGCTTATAATTTGGAAGAAGATACATACTTTGAGATTAGAGTTGACTAGATATAAAGTAGTTGGCAATATCTAGAAAATTATCAATGTCAGAGATTGAATTATTTTCTAATTGTGTACTCTAAATGAATATTGGTAATTGAGTAAATAAGATCTGGCTTGAATACAAATTTAATTTAAAATATTTATACAACTTCATAGTTTGCCGGTATTTTTAAAAAGATATTTTTGCAAAGCCATATACTTTGTCAGATTACTTATATAAAATGAATACTAATATAAGTGACTAAGATAGTTACATAGTTAAAGAGTAACTTCATCTACTCTTTGTTTATCATTACTAAAATGTATAGAAGTCTCTGTTTAGATAATTTTTAAATGATTTTTATTGTTATTTCTCAATTTTTCGAATTTACTTTTTTCCTGTTACTCATCTGTCACTGCTTCCCAATGTTTATTGTTCTTAAAATGATATGACCCTTGGTATCAACAATTATGGCATTCAGTTAGCACTGTGGTTGAAAGAAGCCTTATGAAAATTTCCAATCTTCTGTGATTCATTCTCCTTCTCAGTAAAGAAG
>NW_007178908.1:0-893 GCF_000164805.1 Carlito syrichta
GAAGACTGAGGAGGAAGGATTACCTGAGTCCAGCAGTTCATAGTTGCTCCAACCTGGGCGAAAGGGTGACTCAAAAACAAAATAAAAAAAATAAAATAAGATGAAATAAATATAAATGTAAGAGAAAAGTAGTAGTCAAAACAATGTATGGCAAAATACAAATTTTGAAAACCAGGAGAATAAGAAAAGGGGACTAATTTTGTAGAGAGAATGTTAAATTTGTTTCAGATTAGTCTGAAATGACAGCAGGACATGGAAACAAAGGCAGCTAGGCAGCAGATGGAACTGCTGCTATGAAGTTCTAGACAGAATGGTTTCTGATTTAGCAAATAAAGGTATTATTTGAGAAAAGTATTATTACAGTGGCTCATGCCTGTAATCTCAACATTTTAGGAGGCTGAGACAGGAGGATTGCTTGAGTACCAGCCTGGCAATATAGTGAGACCAATTTTCTACGAAAAAAATTAAAAAATTAACTGGGCATGGTGGCTGAGGTTGAAGGATCACCTGAGCACAGACCCAGGAAGTCAAGGCTGCAGTGAGCTGTGGTTGTGCTACTGTCCTTCAGTCTGGGTGGCAGAGCAAGACCTTGACAAAAATAAATTTAAAAATACAAGTCAAAATTGCCAAAGTACTGTTGGTATCTGAGGGCGATTTAATTTTACAAATTATGACTTATCCTTTAATTCCATTTATTACTTCATATGTAAATTTCTCAAAATAGTCTTTTATTTTTTATTATTTTTTGAGTTGGAGTCTCACTCTGTCACCCAGGCTGGAGTGCAGTGGCCGCTCCCGGCCACCGCAGCCTCGACCTGCTGGGCTCCGGCGACCCTTCCGTCTCAGCCTTCCGAGTAGCCGGAATTACATGTGAGCACTACCACGCCCGGCTA
>NW_007178909.1:0-4520 GCF_000164805.1 Carlito syrichta
AAGTCAACTAGCTAGACAGCTAGATAGCTTGTTTGCTAGCAAGTTATGTCAACTAGAGAGCCAGCTAGCCAGTCAGCTAGCTAGTTATGTCAGCTAGCAAATCAGTTAATTACTTAGCTAACTAATCAGCTAGCCACTCAACCAGCTGATCAGATAATTAGTGGGCTCACTCACTTTCCATCAGATCAGCTAACTATTCGGCTCGCTTGCCTGCCAACCGGTCAGCAAATTAGTCAGCTCACTCCCCTGCCAACAGGTCAATTACTTGTCAGCTCACTTCAGGCCAAGACGTCAGCTAACTAATCAGCTTGCTCACAAGCCGACTTGTTAAGTCAGTTCACTGGTTGGCTAGCGCGCTGGCTGACTAGTTAAGGCAGCTCACCCATCAGCTTACTTGATGGCTGACTAGTTAAGTTGGTTCATCAGTCAGCTCAATCACTGGGTGACTAGTTAAGTCTTCTGACCAGTCAGCTCACTCGCCAGCCGAATGGTTAATTCAGCTGACCTGTCGGCTCACTCGCCAGTCGACTAGTTAAGTCTGCTGACCAGTCGGCCCACTCACCAGCCAACTAGTTAATTCAGTTGACCAGTCGACTAACTCTCCTGCCGACTAGTTAAGTCAGCTAAGCGGTCAGCCGACTAGCCAGTCAACTAGTTATTTTGGCTAACCAAATGGCCAACTAGGCTGCCAACTTATCAGCTGAGAATTTAACTCTGCTAACTAGGAGGCCGAATAGTTAGACCACCCAACTAGTCAGTCAAATAGTCGGCCAACTTGTTAGGTCAGAAAACCAGCAAGCCTACTAGTTAATCGTGCTAACTAGTGGACCAGCTCGTCAGTCAAATCATTGACCCAGCTTACTAGTTGGTCGACTAGTGGGCCACCTTGTTAAGCCAGGTAATAAGTTGTCTGAGTAGTCAGCCAAGGTGTTAAACCAGCTAAATATTCAGGTGACTCATCAGCCAACAAGTTAAGTAACCTAGCTAACTTGTTATCCAACTAGTTAAGTCAGCTAGTTAACTCGTTTACCAACTAGTTAAAACAGTTAGCTAATTGGTTAACAGACTCATTAAATCAGCTAGCTATCTCATTAGTCAACTAGTTAAGTCAGCTAGCTAAGTAATTTTTGCTAACCAGATAGCTAGCTAAGTCAGCTAGCTAAGTCAACTAGCTCACTAGTTAGCTATTTAAGTCAGTTACTTAAGTCTGCTACCTAACTACTTAGGTAATTAGATAAGTCAGATAGTTATTCAGCTAGTAAAATAGTTAGCTAACACTTTATTTCAGGTAGTTAAGTCAGCTGGCTATCTAGTTAAGTCAGCCAGTGAAGTCAGCTAGCTAAGTAGTTAAGTCAGCTAGCTAAGTCAGCTAGTTAAGTCAGCTTTCTAATTTAGTCAACTGGTTAAGACAACTAGCTAGCTAGTGAGCCAACGGGTTAAGTCAGCAGGTTGAGTCAGGTAGTTAGCTAGGTAACTACCGGGTTAAGTTAACTGGTTGAGTCAGCTAGCTAGCTAGTTACCAAATGGGTTGAGTCAGCTGGATGAGTAGGCTTGCTATCTAGTTAGTTAACGAGTTAACTCAGCTGGATGAGTCAGCTAGCTAGCTAGTGAGCTAACGAGTTAAGTCAGCTGATTGAGTCAGCTAGCTAGCTCATTAGCTAACGAGTTAAGTCAGATAGTTAAGTCACCATCTAGCAAGTCAGATAACAAATAAGCTGGTTAAGGCAGCTAGCTAGCTAGGCAGCTAAGTATTTAAGTCAGGTTGCTAGCTGGTAGCTACCTAGTTAGCTAACTATTTAAGTCAACTGGCAGCTACATAGTTAGCTAGCTAGCTAACTATTAAGTCAGCTGGCTAGCTAGGTAGCTAGCTAGTTAAGGCAGTTAGTTAAGTCAACTGGCTAGGCAGCAGGCTTGCTAGTTAGTGAGCTAGTTTATTCAGTTGGTCAGCCAGCTGGATAGCTGGTTAATTCAGCTAGTTAAGAGAACTGGCCAGCCAACTGACAAGGTAGGTACCTAGCTAGTTAAGTCATCTAGATAGCTAAATGACTAGGTAGGATGTCAGCGAGTTAAGTCAGCTGGAGAGCCAACTGGCTAGCTGGCTAAGTCAGTAGTTTAGTCAGATGTCTAGCCAGCTGACTAGGTAGCTAGCTAGCTAGATAAATCAGCTTGCTAGCAAGCAGGCTAGCTGTTCAATTCACCTAGTTAAGTCAACTGGCTAGCCAGCTGGCTACTTAGTCAGCTAGCTAGCCAGATGGCTAACAGAAGGCAGCCAGCTGACTAGCTGGTTAAGTCAGCTTGTTATGTCAGCTGACAACCAGCTCCCTAGCTAGTTAAGTCAACTCATTAAGTCAGTTGGCTATTCAGCTGGTTAGCTAGTTAAAAAGCTAATTAATTCAGGTGGGTAGCCATCTGGCTAGCTAGTTATTTCAGTTAGTTAAGTCAGCTGACTAGCTAGGAAGCAAACTACATAAACAGCTAGTTATGTCAGCTAGCTAACTAGTTAAAACAGCTAGATAAGTCAGTTGGCCAGCTAGAGAGCTAGCTAGGTAGCTAGGTAGTTAAGCTAGCTAGTTAAGCCAGCTGACTACCTTGGTCACTAGATGGTTAAGTCAGCTAGTTAAGTCTGCTTGCTAGCTAGTTAAGTCAGTGAGTTAGATCAGCTGGTGAGCCAGCTGCCTAACTGGGTAGCTAGTTAGTTAAGTCTGTAGGCTAGACAGTTAATTAGTTAGTTAAATAACCTAGTTAAGTGAGGCCAATAGCCAGCTGTTTAGCTAGGGATCTAAGTAGTTAAGTCAGCTGGCAAGCCAGCAGACTATGTAGATAGCTAGCTAGTTAAGTCAGCTGAGTATCCAGTTGGCTAGCTAGGTACCTAGGCAGTTAGGTCAGCCAGCTAGCAAGCTGGCTAGCTAGTTAAGTCACCTAGTTTAATCAGCTGGCTAGTTAGGTACCTAGATAGTTAAGTCAACTGTCTATCCTGCTGGCTATCTAGTTAAGTCACCTAGTTAAGTCAGCTGGCAAGCGAGCTGGCTAGCTAGGTAGGTGGCTACTTACAGCAGCTGGCTAGACAGCTGGCTAGTTAATTAAGTTGACTACTTAAGTAAGCTTGCTAGCCAAGTGGCTAGCTATATATCAACCTGGTTAATTCAGCCAACTAGCAAGAAGGTCAGCTGTTTAAGTCAGCTAGTTAAGTCAGCTGACTTGAAGCTGCCTAGCTAGGTAGCAAACTAGTTAATTCAGTTGGCTAGCCAGCAGTCTAGCTAATTAAGTCAGTAAGTAAAGTCAGCTGGCTAGACAACTAGCTAGCCAGTTGGAGAGCTAGTCAAGTCAGCTGTCTAGCCAACTGGCTAACTAGTTACATCAACTAGTTGAGTCAGCTGGCTACCAAGCAGGCTAACTGGTTAAGTCAAGTAACTGGTTAAGTCAAGTAGTTAAGTCAGCTGGCTAGCCTGCTGTCTAGCTAGGTAGCAAACTAGCTAAGTCAGCTGGCTAGCCAGCTGGCTAGCAAGTAAAGTCAGGTAATTCAGTTGGCTTCTAGTTGGCTAGGTAGGTAGCTAGCTAGTTTAGTCAGATGGCTAGCCAGCTGGCTACCTGGTTGTCAGCTAGTTAATTCAACTGACCAGCCAGCTGGCTGGCTAGTTAAAGCAGTTAGTTAAGTCAGCTGGCTAACCAGCGGTCTAGCTGGTTAAATCAGCTAGTTAAGTCAGCTGGCTACACAACTGTCTATCTAGTTATTTCAGCTTGTTAAGTCACTGGCTAGCTAGTTAGCTAGTAAGTCAGCTATTTATGTCAGCTAGCTAGCTAGTTGTCAGGTTGTTAATTCGGTCAGCTAGCTAGATAGCTAGCTAGCTAGTTATTTCAGCTTGTATAGTCAGCTGGCTAGCTAGGTAGCTACCTAGTTAAGTCAGCTGGCCAGCTAGTTATATAAGCTAGTTAAGTCACCTTGTTTGCCAGCTGCCTAGCTTGGTAGCTTGCTTGTTAATTCAGCTGGCTAGCCAGCTGGCTAGCTAGTTAAGTCACCTAGTTAAGATAGCTCGCTAGTCAGCTGGTTAGCTAGGTAGTTAGGTAGTTAAGTCAGTAGGAAAGCCAGCGGAATACATAGGTAGCTAGCTAGTTAATTCAGCTGGCTAGCCACCTGGCTAGCTAGTGTTTTCAGCTAGTTAAGTCAGCTGGCTAGCCAGCTGGCTAACGATTTAAGTCAACTAGTCATGTCAGCTGGCTAGCCAACTGGCTAGTTGTCTAAGTCAACTAGTTAATTCAAGTGGCTAGCAATCTGGCTAGCCAGGTTGCTAGCGAGATAAGTCAGCTTACTAGCCAGCTTTCTAACTGGTTAAGTCAGCTAGTTAAATCAGTTGGCTACCCACCTGTCGATGTAGTAGCTAGCTAATTAAGTCAGCTGGCTAGCCGGCTGGCTAGCTAGTTAAGTCAGCATGTTAAGTGAACTGGTTAGGCATCTGGCTAGTTAGGTGGCTGGCTAGTTAAGCCAGCTGCCTACCCAGATGGCTATCTAGTTAAGTCAGTCA
>NW_007178910.1:0-817 GCF_000164805.1 Carlito syrichta
ACACCACCCCTGCTATTCAGCATGAGGACTCACCCTCGGGGATGGGAGAAGACAAGACCCTTTACAGCCTGTCATTTATGGGAGGTTTTCAAGGTGCCCACCAGGCACATCTGTCCTGCACATTCACCCATGTGCCCCCAGAAGGCCTGGCTCCATCCTCCACACTCATGCCCCACAGCAAAGACATGTGTGAGCTCAAGAAACAGTTGGCCCCAAACTAGAATGACCATTGGGCACAGAGTGATCAAGGAAGTCTAGCAAACCCATGGCCATTCCAGGTTCCATTCACACTGCCTGCCACCTTTGGGGGTAGCGAGGGCCCTTTCCTCTCCAGATCACTCCATCATCCCCCACCAACAGGGATATTTCACTGGGGAGCCATGGAGGCCCATCATGTGCATGTCAGAGGTGTGTTTCTTGTTGCCAGAGTCTCCTTCAGCCAGGCTGGGGCATGGCAGCATGATCGTGGCTCCCTGGATCTAGACCTGCAGTGCTCAGGCAGTCCTCCTGCCTCTTCTCCTGATCAGCCTGGACTATGTCTGACTCAATTTTGGGGAACTCTCACTGAGATGAAGTCTGGCCATGTCGCCCAGGCTGGTCTCCAAACCCTGGGCTCAGGTAGCCTCTCGCCTCGATCTCCCAGGGAGCGGGGCTATCTGCTGTGGGCTAAACAAGAATCAGGGTTTAAAAGCTGGAACATAGGTAATAGCAGTCCTCATATGCAGAATCTACATAGTCTCTAGCAAAGTAGAACAAATAAACCTATTTTACACGGTTCCTCCGTCACATATCTACATGGCATCTTGGTAATGGCAAA
>NW_007178911.1:0-761 GCF_000164805.1 Carlito syrichta
CAATAGGTGAACAAATCATACTTTCCCAAAGATGACAGCGAACCGGTCATGTCGCTCAGTGTGGCTCCATGGAGTTGTGCACTTTGTATACAGGAAACGTTGCATACAGCTCTGCTAGGCCTTTGCATTCAATGTAGGATAATACACGCTGAAAAACAGGGAGAATCAGGCGTCACGCCAAAGACCAAGCCACTATAATACTTGTTGCCCCCCCATTCAGTGACGTGCCGTTTGGAGGAATGTCTCCCATGGAAGACTGTTGTTTTCCGGAAAGCAAACAATGGCTCTCGGGCCTCGTTGGCAAATGAACCCGCAGAGCCATTGCATTCCGTGTGAGACGCCCGTGTCAAAAGAGAAAACTTTTCAGCATTCTCCGCTGAATGAAGCATGCTTGGCTACCCATGGCTGTGGAGATCTGGATCCAGTCAGTGCAGCAGCTGAAGTTGCACTCTGGTCACCAAATGCTCCCCGCCTAGTATAGTGCATATACAGGAGAGCTCTGAGAATCAGGGAGGAGAGCACGCACAAAGCCAGTGTATACAGACTGCCAATGAAGTGCAGTGCAGCGCAGGCTTCAATAGCGTGTCCCCAGGAAGACCCAGCTTCACCCCTAGTGTAACAGAGGCTCTCCGTGCTTACTCGGCAATGAAAACGGCACAGCCTTGGTAGTCCTTATTAGGTTTAAACGCCATAGGGAAAAACAACTTAGAATTCTCCCCATCCACACATAATGCTCTCCTGCTCGTGACTGGGAGCACTTG
>NW_007178912.1:0-2669 GCF_000164805.1 Carlito syrichta
CCTTTGAACTTTTAGAGGTCATTATAGAATTACTGATTCATCTAATTTCAATATTGTGTTTTAGGGACAGAGAGGCCCAAGAAGAGGAAAGAGATGGGAGAACGGCTGATCAGTGCAGCTGTCAGACAAAAAATATTTATCAAGTTCACTGCCTTATGTCATGGGCACAGTCCATGACCCCAAAACAACTATACTATGATAGCACCATCAAAGATCATCGTTCACGGATCATTATCATAGATATAATAATATGAAAAAAGTTGGAAATCTTCTCATTTTCCAGCTAGTTACTAATGGAATATGGGAATATTTTTGATTTGTGCATGCTACTACCAAAGAAACTGTCACTTCCTTTAAAATATTTAAAATATTTTCTAAGTGGGATTGGCAGTAGTGGAAATCTGCAGGGGGAAGGAAGGCACACCTTGTCAACAAGGGTACATGCATAATGAACATCTGTATACCTAACCCTGAATTGTGCCTCACATCTTTAAAATTAAAAAATAAGATAAAATAATAAAAATAAATAAAATTTTATCGTAGAGTTGCTAGACATATGTGCAGATGCAGACTTCTATCTATTCCTTAACCTTATTTCTGTGTCCTGTCTCATCACACGTGTTAGAAATTTCTGAGCGATGATCACAATGATGGTAATTGCAACATCCTTAACTGTCCCTGATGTTAACTGAGGGGGCCTTCGGAGGACCCTCATTAAATGTCATGTAACTGCTGATTTCATATTGTTTCTTTTTTCATGTCAAGGAATGTTCTCCTATTCCTGGTTTATTAAGTTTTTATCAGAAATTGATATTGAATTTTACCAGATGCTGCCTTCTGGGAATTCATTGAGATTTTTCTTCTTTCAATCTACTAATGTGATATATTTTATTAATAGATTTCCAAATATTAAAACATTATTAGTCTTAGACTAGACCTACATGGTGTATGCAAAGGTTGTTTTCAATTTTCTATTGGCTATATATTATTTAGGACTTTTTGTTTTTTGATTCAACAGCTACAGACTGCATCTCGCCGGAAGCCAGCCCCACTGACTATGCTTGCTTTGTCTTCCAATGAAATGGGTTAAGTTTTCACACCTTGTTCAGGTTTTAGATTCAAGCTCTGAAAAAATGCACCAGAAAACATTCTTCCCCCTATGCTTTCATATAGCAGAGGAATTATTTATTTTTACACAAGAAATCCCTCTCTCCCAAACTCCAAATAATTCTAAAATTAATCTGGAAGAATGACCACAGTAGAATAATAACAGAGGAACCAATACAAGAGATTAAACTGAAAGTATTACAAAACTATAACAATTAAACCTAAAGCAACTTTTGAAATTTCCCTGCATGCTATTACCCTGTAGAAGTTTTCTCCTTTTTTAAATCAGATATAAAAATTTATATTTTCCTCAGAAAAACCTTTCATTTCATTGATAATTTACCAGTAAATTACATATAGTTTTTCTTTATATTATTATTATTTATAGTTTTATTAATTCTAGTATCTTACTTTTATTTCCTCAAATATATTTACCAATTCTTCATTTTGCATATGTAGGATTTTTTTTCTCTTTTTTTCTCCCTAAAACAGATTTGTCAGTGGTTAGTCTATTTTAATGTTTGCTTTTAAAGTTTTGAACTTACCGTGTTTGCTGTTTTCTAAGTTCTAATTCATAAATTAGTGTTTTGTAGTCTTTATTATTTATGCTTTTAACATTCTCGAACATAATAGCCTCCATTTTTTAACTATTAAGTGATTGTTAGGAGATTTTATTGTTTATTCTTCTTTAATAGCAAACATATTTACTATGATGCATTTGACTCTAAATTGACTTTGAGCTTCAGTCCTTAACTTTTTATAAGGCTTTTATTTTTTAAAATATTCTTGAATTAGATACTCCATTTTTAAAAACCTAATAGTCACTGGGAGAGTATTGTTTTAATTTTGTAGATGTATTGCAGTTTGTGGTACACTTTTGTTATTAAAATTTGTATCTATTTTTCTATAGCTACAGATGTGGTCTGTAAAATTTTTCCTTAAAAGATTTCATTAAAATAGATTAATTAACTTAAAAAAATTAACGACCTAAGCTATTACTTTAAACTATGAAAAACATCTAAATCCAAAGTAAGTAGATGAGGGAAATGAAATTGTACTGAATGAATACATGAAGTAGAAAATAAAACTGTACAATTAAAAAAATAATAATTGACAGTAGCAGAAAACTGTCGGGGATGGGAGGGGCTGGAGGTGGGATTGGCAGTAGTGGGAATCTACCAGAGGAGAGGACCACACCCCGTCAACAAAGGTACCTGCATAATGAACATTTATATATACCTAACCCTGAATTGTGCCCCACATCTTTAAAAAAAAAATTCATCATTAATAAAACAAACAACAGATGCAGCGAGAATGCAGAGAAAAAGGAACACTTCTCCACTGCTGGTGGGAATGCAAACTAGTACAGCCTCTCTGGAAGACAGTGCGGCGATTTATGAAAGAACCAGAAATTGACCTTCCATATGAGCCAGAAATCCCCCCATTGGGAATATACAGGAGGAACTCAAGTCATCCTACCAAAAAGATACCTGCACACACATATTTGTTGCAGCTCTATTCACAATATCAAAAACGTGGAACCATGCATGCTGCCCATGAAG
>NW_007178913.1:0-783 GCF_000164805.1 Carlito syrichta
CCTTTTTTCCCGATTATTTTATTGTCCCAAGCCCACATGAACTTTCCTTGGGGAACCCTGGTATCCCATCATTATGCACGTAGGAAGTGTCTTTTTGTCATCAGAGTCTCTGATGCTGGGTTAGGGAGCAGCGGCACAATTGTGGCTTCTGGGGCCTCGACCTGAGGAGCTCAGGTGGTCCAACTGTCTCAACCCCAAAAACCTGAACCCTGGAGGCCACCATGCCTGACTCGATTTGGGTCCATCTTGCCAAGAGGAAGTCTGGCCATGTCGCCTGGGATGGTCACTGATCCCAGGGCTCAAGGAGCATCCCACCTTGGCCTCCCAGGGCCCAGAGCTGATGGCTGTACACCATGGTGCCCAACCTGGACTCATACATGCTGTAGGCCATGTTGACGCAAAGGCACACCCTGGGATGGAGGCCACTGCATTCCATGTAGCTGGGACCGTGGGCACACCACTCATGACTTGATAGTTTGCATTATGGGGAATGACAAGGTCTCACTATGTGGTCTAGGCTGGTCTCAAACTCTTGGCCTCCAGCGTTTCCACACCTTGGCCTCCCAAATCCACTGCCCGATTGTCTGCTGATACACCATCGTTCAGGAACTGTACACCCAAGACTGAGGCATCCTTCCCCAATGATCTCTGTCTGTTCACTATGATCCCAACTCCATACACAAATGGATGCTCTTCTTTTCTTTCTTTTTTTTGAGTCAGTGTCTCAATCCACCACCCAGGCTAGAGGGTGGTGACTCACTCCCGGTCACTGCATCCTCAGCG
>NW_007178914.1:0-902 GCF_000164805.1 Carlito syrichta
CAAATCCTTTTGTTTCCTGGGACCATTATGACCATAATCATATTCCCCAGAATCAAAAGGCATATTGGTACAAAATTCCTCGATTCAGGTGAAATCAACTACAGAAAATTCTTGTGGGTGGGCATGTAGGAATTGGGATTTTTGGTTTACAATATTCCACATTTTGGGGAGGTCTTGTGAAGGGGAACCAGGAATCTTGGATTTCAGTCCCAAAGAATATTATGGACGTCTTTCTCTTGATATGCAATACCTGGAATTCTGGGTCACGAGGAACTGTCTTCGAATCCTGCAGAATGAAGCAGAGAACTGGGTAGTGGAGGTCATCATGTACAGGAAACTACACGTCATATTGCTATGGAAGTATAAGGAATCTTCCTTATATGAATCCTCAATCTCAAAACCGACAGGCCGTCTTCCTAAGACGTAATCACGAATCAGGTTTTTGTAGTAGGAATCTGGGTAATGGGAGTCCCACATACAGGAAACTTCAGTGCCTATTGCTAAGTAAAAATAAGGAATCTGCGTTACTCAGGTCCTCGATCCCAAAAAAAGCTTAACGTCATCTTGCTATGGGCTAAACACGAATCATGGTGTTTTCGAGAATGAATCTGGAAAATGGAGTAATTATTTACAGGCAAATACATGACCTTTTCCTAAGAAAGAATAAGAAATCTGGGTTACCCGAGTCCTCAATCCAAAAAATCTACAGAGCATCTTGTAAAGTTCTAAAAATAATCAGAGTTTCGAAGCAGTATGTATCTAATGAGAGTCCTAATATACAGGAAAATACACAGCCCCTTGCCAACGAAGAAAAAGAATCGGGGTTATAGCAGGCCTCAGTCCTAAAATCAACAGGCCATCTGCTGTGGGCTAAAACAAGAATCAGGGTTTGCAAGTTGGAA
>NW_007178915.1:0-892 GCF_000164805.1 Carlito syrichta
TATTACAGGCAAATACATGACCTTTTGCTAAGAAAGAATAAGGAATCTGGGTTACCCGAGTCCTGAATCCAAAAAATCTACAGAGCATCTTGTAAAGTTCTAAAAATAATCAGAGTTTCGAAGCAGTATGTATCTAATGAGACTCCTAATACACAGGAAAATACACAGCCCTTTGCCAAGGAAGAAAAAGAATCGGGGTTATAGCAGGCCTCAGTCCTAAAATCAACAGGCCATCTGCTGTGGGCTAAACAAGAATCAGGGTTTGCAAGTTGGAACATAGGTAATAGAAGTCCTCATTTGCAGAATGTACATGATCTCTAGCTAAGGAGAACTATGAAACCTCTTTTACATGGTTCCTCCATCACAATATCTACATGAGATCTTGATAATGGCAAAACAAGAATCAGGGTTTCCAAACAGGATTCTGTGGAACGGGAGTCCTCATATACAGGACATTACACAGCCCCTCGGTAAGGAAGAATAAGGAATCTGTGATACACTAGTCCACAATCCGAAAAATTCTCAGTGTGTCTTGCTGTGGTAAAAACAAGAATCAAGGCTTCAAGCTCGTCTCATGTTTTGGAGATATTTGGCTTGTGGGTATTATGAATCAGTCATTAAAGACTCCAGCAACATTCTGGTCCTCTTGAGAGTTGTAATCGGGTATCTGGTTGTACAATTCCCTTAAGTTCCTCGGGACAATTAAGGATAGATTCCCGGAAAAAATGTATCTTATTGCCGTATTTGGCAGTAACTTTGGTCTTAAGATGAATTTGGTAATCCTTGAAATTCCGTTTGTACTTTATTTGTAAAGTGGCTGAGGGATTTGCAGTTGCCAAATATTTAGTGCAAATTATTAAAATGTAACCAAGATCCATGGATTCCACGTCCG
>NW_007178916.1:0-832 GCF_000164805.1 Carlito syrichta
AAAGTTTATTACACTTTTCACGGTCCAGAATGAGTGCCTGTAGATACTTTCCCATTATGGAATATAATTAGAGATATCTTAGATCCACAACAGGAGATTGATAAAATGACCATTAGAGTAAAAGTGGAACCAGGTGAAAGAACTCCCTTAATAATCCCTGTTCTTTCCCAGGAAATGTTAGCCACTGCCCCTGTTGATGATGATCCTCTACCCCGAGGATCAGGAAAGCTTAAAAGTGGACGCAGCTAGGTATCATGAAGAAAAATATTCAGATAATTTAAATTTGCACGTTGGTGCCAAAAGACCTCTGGTAAGAGGTGCCGGAGGGCAGTGATTGTGATTTGTAACTATCTTGAATTAAGAGGAGAAAATTGTCTTTCTCTACTGATACCTGTTATATAAAAGGGCTGTTGTCTCATATTTTAAAATGGCACCATTCCTGTTAATAAGGCAACTATTCTTGATTTACTTATCCAATTACAGCAACTAATAATTGTTAGAAACCAACCATTTTACATAGGTCATATTAGATTTCATTCAGGATTCCCTGGACCTATACATCAAGGTAATCAATTAGCAGATGCCTTGACATAAACAGTCATGTGCCTTTTGCTTATAGGTTCATTAGTCAATCAAGCTCAGCAATCCCATAAAATTCATCACCAAAACACT
Organism: Carlito syrichta; assembly: GCF_000164805.1. NCBI lineage: Eukaryota > Metazoa > Chordata > Mammalia > Primates > Tarsiidae > Carlito > Carlito syrichta. The sequence goes on from NW_007178916.1 coordinate 673, forward strand.
GCAGCTTGAAGACACCAGTCTCACATTCCAAGAGAAACGGCTAGCCAAATCATAAAAAATTTTACTTTGTGTCCTACTTCTAATAACCTCTCCCCTCAGAGTTAATCCCCATGGATTAATCCCTAATGTTTTGTGACAAGTGTATGTTACTGATTTCCAA
>NW_007178917.1:0-11958 GCF_000164805.1 Carlito syrichta
CAGGATGAGCAACAACCATGCAGGAAATTTCATCTGGACTGTTGTAGGAATAGATAGAAACCAGCTAGTCACTGCTGGAAATTCATGGAGTCCCTCTGTGCCAGGAAGCCAAGCAGAGCACCTGACCTCATAGAATTTACCTTCTAGTGCTGAAATGAATTTATAAGGCATAAAGTCAGACATACAGACCAGCAGAAGAGAATAGAGAGCCCAGAAATAAATCTTCACACATGTGGTCCAGTGACTTTCACCAAGGGTGCCCAAACTCATAAAGAGAAAGAACTTTTACACTGACAAGTACTGCTGGGAAAACCAACAGGTGGTGCTGGGATATCTACAGAAAAAGAATGGTGTTGGACTCCTACCTTACACCATTTATAAAAATTAACTCAAACTGAGTCAAAGACCTAAATGTAAATGGTAAAAACAAAACAAAACAAAAAAACAACCTCTCAGGAGATAACATGGAAAGAGAACTGACAGGCACAGAAATGAGTGAGAATGATCATTTCAGATACACACAAGCATGACCAAGAAGATGCAACAGAGAATAGTGGCAGAGGTAGAGGGCAGCTTAGCCTGGGGTCAGAGAATATGTCTCAGAAGAGGTTATGCAGAGCTGACTCTGAGAGATGAAAATGAGTCAACCCCACCGAGATCAGGGGAAAGCACTTCAGGTAGGAGGAAAACAAGCCACAAAGCCCCTACGAAAGGAGTGGATCTGACATTTAGAGAAGGACAGTGGTGGTAAGTGTACATGGTTGCAGGGAGATGGGAGACAGAAGTGGGGTGACAAGGGCCCATAGGGTCATTTTAGAGGTTGCATTGTGTTCTCAGGGAAATGGAAAATCACTGGAGGCTTAAACCAGGGGAATGATGCCATTTAAGTTTCTAGAAAGTTCATTCTCCAGCTGAGCTCCGTGGAGTGTGGGTTAGGGAAGAGGAGCAAAAGGGCTGGGGGCCCAGGCAGCAGTTTGCTTGGACCAGGACTGCAGCAGTGCTGATGGTGAAAAGAGGCTGGATTCTGGGTATATTTGGGGCAATATAGAACTGAAGGGCTTATAAATGAGTGGGACAAAAGGCATGAGAATAAAAAAATGTAAAAATGAGTCTTAAGATTGTTAGCCTAGCCTGGGCAACCTGTGGATGATGGTGGTGCCATTTAGAGAAACTCAAAAGTTTGATGGGGGAATGCTGCTATTTTTTACAAGAAATGCAGTAGTTCTGCTTGGCCCATGCTAAGTTTGAGATTTCTATTAAACATCCCCATGGAGAATTTCAGTAGGCAGTTGGATCTATAAGCCTGGAGCTCAAGGAAGCGGTCTGGGGTAAAAGTAAAATACAAGTTGTATATGTGTATGTGGTGTGTATAGAAGCACAAGTATTACTTTGAATAATCTGTGCATGTGTATGCATGTAAATAGACACATGATTTTGAATGCTTTTGTTTGGTTCATGCATGCATATGTGACTGTAAATATTGTGTACGCATATATGTATGCATGCTCATTTGACTTTAAATAATATGTTTATGCATGCATGAATTTGGATAACATATGCATGCGCACATGGCTTTGAATAATGTATGTGATGTGTATGCATATACGAATGATAGATGTGTGCATATATGTATAAGAACACATTTTTTTTTTAATCAGAGTCTAACTCTGTCTCCCAGGCTGCAGTGCCATGGCACACTCATAGCCACCCCAGCATCGATCTGCTGGGCTCTGGCGATCCTTCTACCTCAGCCTTCCAAGTAGCCAGACTACAGGCATGAGCTACCATGTCCGGCTAATTTTTGTTTTATTATAGAGACAAGGTCTTGCTAAGTTGTCTGGACTGGTTGTGAACCCGTGGACTCAGGCAATCCATTTGCCTCAGCCTCCCAAAGTGTTGAGATTACAAGCTCAGTCACCGAGCCTGGCCCACATTATTATTTTGAATAATCTGTGTGTATATGTCTGTGGTGACAGTGTGCATAGATACATATATGATGTTGAATAATATATACTTTATATATTTATAATTCAGAGTCCCAGGAGTGAGCGAGCTACCTCAGGGCCAAAACTGGAGGAGGAGAATTCAGTCTATAGTACTCTTGTTGTGGGAGAGCAAGGAGGGTGAGCAAAGGGGCCATGAGTTTGGGAGTGGGGTAGGAGGAAGCCAGATGATCATGGTGCTCTCTGGTTGCCCAAAGGACACAGAGGCAGGTGTGGCCAGAGAGAGGACACTTGCTGGGAGTGCTGACTCTGCCAAAGGCTTAGGGAGTGGAAAGTCAAAAGGACATGATCAGAGCAAGCCAGATGAACTTGCTGCCGCCTATGACTTGGGGTATAGCCCAGTGAAGGAGCCCACTGCCCCATGCTGTCACTGCACATGGATTTGAATGTCCTCAGTGCTGTCCTTCAAAGCAATGCGGTGCACAGCCTCTTCCCGATTCCACTCACCATGGGGTGGGAGCACAGGGGTTGCCTAGCTGTTTAACACAGTGTCTGGGTCAGGCAGCCTGCAGATAGCCAGGCATTTACACTGAATGTCTGGGAAGGGGCCAGAGCTAGGAAACTCCCAGAAGAATTTGAATTCAGGAAGTATCAGTTACTTATTGCTGAAAAATCTGGACTGGTCTCCAAGTCCTGGCCCACTCTCCAATCTCAGTCATTCTCCTTGTCATCAAGAGACTAGCAACTGAATTCAAGTTCTGCTATATGTGAGCTATATAGCTGTCTGAAAGTCACTCAATTGCTGTGAACCTAAGTTTCTCACTCCTTACTAAGGCTGCTTGAAGTGAAAAGGAGACAGTGAAATAAAGTAGGTAGTACATGACAGATACAGGGTCTCCAAGAAGATATTTGTGTTACTTCAGTCTTTGTTATTTTTCAGAAAACCTTCTGATTAAATTCACAATAAATTATACATTTTCATTATTAATCTTTTCCTTCCTCCAAATGCAGGGAACAGAGACTCTTAATTTGCTCTTAGGATAACTCTTATCTTGCTATTTTTCTCTAAAATTTCTGCAGCATAATTCCCCATTTTCTGTGTAGCTTGTCTTTTAGTAGCATACTCACTACAACAGCTGCCTCCTAGAAACCACTTTATGTCCTCAGCCATGTAATGAATTTAGCAGAGGAACAAAGATACTTCTCAAATGAATAAATGGCAGTGACATCTTTAACACAGACATCACACACATGTGCATGCACACACACCCCATTTCCCAGTACAGAATCATTAAAATATTTTTAATACGCTTCACAGCAATAGTGTCTATATTATCTAAACCGCTACTTGGCAAAATCAAAACAAAGTATCATTAAATTGGAGTGTGAGAGCTGAGCATAAATGGTTGAGAATGAAAGTACTGCTTGTGAAGAGCAGGAAAAGGAAGAAATGCTTGCCTCCTAATGGAAGAGAAATTTTTGAGAAAGGAAAAGAACAAAAGGCAACCAGAAACAAAAGCCAGATGGATCACTTTCATTCTGAAAGGAACACAGTGAAACAGTGGTGCTAAATGAGACACCATTTCTGACAAAGATCTTCTCTGTTCTCCAAGGGATTTGATTGTGCTCCATGTGCCAAGAGTTATGTGTTATCTTCCCAAAAAGAGTCAGTGTTCTTTATTTGATGTGTGGTACCTCTCTTTGCTTTTCCTCCCCACTTGCTGAGATTTAAGTCGACTATTTTAGTGTTCAATCTCTCATCAGCCTTAAAGATCTGAAAAGCTCTGAGTTTGCAAGAATAAAAAAGGCCTTTGGGTTTGACAATGATCCTACTGTCTCCTCGGCGTGGCTTTCCCAAACCATGAAGACCACAGATCCTCGGAGGACAAGCCCAGGAGCTTCTGCTTGCTTTTTGCCTTTGTGTGGCAGTTAGGGCACCTGCAAGAAAAAGGGAATTGATGGGATGCTTGGGCTACTTTTACCAAGTGCAACAGGGGAAACTCCATATTAGAAGCAACAAGATTTGGTGAAAGGGAAGGTAGAGATATAGTTCTTAAACACAAGGATGTCATTAGGAAAAGCAAGGTTTAAGATGCAAAAATGCTCTGTGACTTAGCCTGTAATCCCAGCACTTTTGGAGACTGAGGGGAGTGGATGGTTTGAGTCCATGGGTTCAAGACCCACACAGGCAACTTGGTGAGACCTCGCCTCTACAATAAATCAAAAATTAGCTGGGCATGGTAGCACATGCCTGTGGTTTTGGCTACTTGGAAGACTGAGATGGAAGGATCACTGGAGCCCAGCAGGTTGAGGCTGCGGTGCTGGGAGCATGCCACTGCACTCCAGTCTGGGCAACAGAGTGAGACTCCAACTAAGAAAAAAAAAAAAGCAAAAATGATCCTTTAAAGCTTAAACTTACATACTTTACACCAATAATAAACAAACAGAAACCCAAATAAAAAACACAATTCCATTCACAATAGCCACACACACAAAGAAAATGAAATACCTTGGCATCTTCCTAACCAGAAACGTGAAAGACCTTTACAATGAAAACTACAAAACACTGCTCAAAAAAATAAAAAATGACAGAAACAAGTGGAAAAATATCCCATGCTCATGGATTGGAAAAATCAACATTGTGAAGATGTCCATCCTACATAAGGCAATCTACAGATTTAATGCAATACCCATCAAATTACCAGCAACATTCTTCTCAGACCTAGAAAAAACAACACAGGAATTCATATGGAAACTCAAATGACCAAGAATAGCCAGAACAATCCTCAGCAAAAAAAAAAAGCAGGAGGAATCACATTACCAGACTTCAAACTTTACTATAAAACTGCAATCATCAAAACAGCTTGGTATTGGTACAGGAACAGACATATAGACCAATGGAATAGAATTGAGATTCCAGAAGCAAAACCTCAATTTCTCAACCAATTCATCTTCGACAAAGCCTCCACCACCTACCACTGGGGAGAGGAGAACCTATTCAGTACATGCTGCTGGGAAAACTGGCTGACCACATGCAGAAGATTGAAGCAGGACCCCTATCTATCCTCATACACAAAAATTAACTCTAAATGGATCAGAGACCTAAATGTAAAAACTCAAACCATAAGAACCTTCAAAAATGAAGGACATACCCTCATGTAAATTGGAACTGGCATCCGATTCCTGAACAAAACCCAAAACCCACAGGCCATAAGAGAGAAGATAGACAAGTGGGACCTCATTAAACTGACAAACTTCTGCAAAGCCGAAGAAACCATCAAGAGAGCAGGGAGACAGCCTACAGACTGGGAAAAAGTATTTGCCAAATCCAGGTCTGACAAAGGCATAACGTCTTGGATCTACAAGGAACTCAAATGTGCTGAAAAGAAATAAACTAACAACCCTATTATTAAATGGACAAAAGATATGAACAGACACTTCTCAAAGGAAGACATCTGAGCAGCCAACAGACACATGAAGAAATGTTCAACCTCACTAATCATCAGGGAGATGCAAATCAAAACCACACTGAGATACCACCTAACTCCAGTCAGAATGGCAATTATCAATAACAAAAAATAACAGTTGCTGGAGAGGGTGTGGTGAAAAGGGAACACTTCTACACTATTGGTGGGAGTGCAAACTAGTGCAACCTCTGTGGAAAACAGTATGTTGATTCCTAAAAGCTCTAAATATTGACCTCCCATATGACCCCACAATCCCCCTACTGGGAATATACCCTGAAGAACTCAAATCACTCTATAAAAAAGATACCTGCACACGTATGTTTATCACAGCATTGTTCACAATAACAAGAACCTGGAAGCAACCATGCTGTCCATCAAAAGAGGACTGGATTACAAAAATGTGGTACATATACACGATGGAATACTACGCAGCCATTAAAAAGAACAAAATCATGAATTTCGCAGCAACCTGGGTGGAACTAGTGTCTATAATACTGAGAGACCTCTCACAGAAACAAAGAACTGAATATCACATATTCTCACTCATATAGTGGACCTTGAACATCCAACATAATTCTATAAGAAAATGACTGACAGTGGTGGGAAACTATGAGGGGGAGGGGAAGGGAGATGGGATTAACAGTAGTAAATATCTGTCTGGGGATGGGGAGACACCTCTTATCAACAAGGGTGCCTGAACGAAGCATATTTGTATACCTAACCCATAACTATACCCCACAATATCATAATAAAAAATGTTAATTATAAAAAAATTAAAAATAAAAATAAAAATAAAACACAACACTCCTGTTTCAGACCACCCCAGGGACTATGGAAATTATAGTGATAAATGTCGGTGAGCTTAAAAAAAAAAAAGTGTGTACTTGCCTCTCTAAACCTCAGTTTTTTCATCTCTAAAAATGGGATACCAGTAGCATCTGTTTCAAAGGGTTGTTGTTGGGGATACATGTGATTGTGCGCACAAGACCAGTATCACTGTAGTAAGGGCTGGAAAAATACCATTTGCTGTTGTTACTATTTTTATAGTGAGTTTTTTATGCCCTGGCATTCCTTGGCACAATTAGTGATTAATGCTTTTTTATCTTTAATGAATGAATGATTAGGATAACACACACACACACACAACACACACACACACACACACACACACACATCATTTCACAGTTAGGCAAAGGTAATTGCATTACTCTTCTGATTCAAAGCCTGGTGCCCAAGGATGAAGTCTGAACTCTATAGTATGTCTTTCCATTTTGCCCCAGGCTCTCCAGCCAGCCTCCTCCCCTGCCAGTGCAGGCTCAGCCCATCCACTGCAATGAACATTCACCACACCTGACTTTGCCTTGTGTCTGTTAGTCTGAACATAGCATGTGATCAGTCCTTTTCTTTATTACCTGTGAGTGATAGATAGGAGAGTGAATTGGAGACCTCCTATACGAGTTTCTATGCCCAGGCAAAATGGCTTTTTCCCTACAAAGCCTTCTCTTGACTGCTGTAAAGCACTAACGGTTGTTCATCTGGGCTCACATCATATTTTATGTCAATGGTTCTCAAAATGTGGTCCCTGGATCAGCAGCATCAGCATCACATGGGACCTTGTTAGAAATGCAAATTCTAAAACACCTTCACAGACCATTGAACAACAAACAGCGGAGGTGGAACTCAGAAACGTGTGCTTGAAGGAGACCTCCAGGTGATTTTAATGCACATTCAAATTAGAGAACCAGTTCCACGCAAACTTCTATTATAACATGCCTCCTACCATATTAAAATCACTTACCTGAATATTTAACAATCTTGCAAGTATTCGCTCCTAACCAACTTTCCTAGGCCTCAATTTTCCTCAACTGTAATAATGAAAATCATCATATTACCCTGCAGAAATACTTAGAAATTAGAATTAATAAAGTATGAGATATAGTATCTCAAACACTAGTCTCTTCTGACCCCTCCACCCAGCTCCCGGTTGTCAAGTAAAAATGCCCATTGTCTTGCAAAAAAGACCCAGATGAGGGGTATATTTCCAGGTTGAAGGAGTCTGATAGGTTTTGGGATCCGAAAGATCTGTACCAAGCATCAGTAAGGAGTGCCTGAAACATTACAAATGATATTAACGTAAGTTAGCATAAACTCCTCAGCATGAGGTTGAGACTGGGGAGAGGGAAGGCAGATTATTCATGAATACTTCCAGGAGAGAATGAACCAAGCCAGAGTCAGGCAAGGAGCAGTTAGAGGGGCAGATGTGGGGTTAAGCAGTCAGCTTACTGTGATCAAGCCTTTGGCTTAGCTGCTTTGGATGGGACTTTTCTCTTCATCACCAAATGTGTATACAAAAAGATCCCAGAAATTGCACTGTGTTGCTCATGAGCCTGGTTTGTGTCCCCATGGATAGGCCTGGATGACAGACAACTGAAGGGAGGCTCCTTCAACAACAGAACAAGGTGGCCATAGTTATGGTACCTCTGTATCTCACATACCAGATGAGTGTGTGCCTCAGGTTCCCTGCAGCTTTCCTTATGAGAAGAGACATGCACATATGTGCATGATAAATGTCTTAGGGGTCGGGCAAGGCCTGCAATAATCTGGGAAGACTTCCCAGAAGTAAGCCATAGTTATAAAGACATGTGGGGTTCAGACTGGCAGAGGGGTCAATGAACATCCTAGCCAGGAGAATAGTTGTGTAACCCCTATTATGCCATCTCATAAAACACCATTAGTCTCTCTCGTAGCACTTTTTACAGTTTATAATTGTTGTTTATTTATTTATTGTTGGTTTGCTCCTTCTCCTATGAATTCTAGTATGGCAGAAAAATCTAATTTTTTTCATCATTTTATTCTGAGTGTCTAGAGCTAGGGTTAGCATCCATTAGGGTCTCAACATACAATACATTTTAAATGTTAACATGAATGAACACTTTTAAAATAAATGAATAATTTTGGCATATTTGATGTATAGTAAGGCATCAGGCCAACTGGCCAGGTAAGGCAGTGCCTAATTTCAGAAGTCTTTAAATTTTTTATGGGAAAATTTGTTTTTAACTCTATTGTCATTGGAGAATTGTGAGCTCCTAGAAAACAAGAACTATTTCCTGTCATCTCAGCACATTTATTAAGTAATAGACTATACTGGACACCATACAAATTAAATAAGAGAGCATTCCTGTATTAAAGGAGATCAGACCTGAATGGGAGCAGAGATCAGCTGGGTACACAAGCAGGGATAACAGAATAAAAATGATGAATGCCATGTGATAGAACTGGCATGAAATGATGGAGAGAGGAAGAGCTTGGAAGTCTGCATAGAGACAGTGTGTTGATGTGGAGTTAGGGAGACAGGGAGAGAGCAGGTGGTTGAGCTTGGCTAACTTCTCCTTGCCTCCCCCACACTGTTTAGCATAATGCATTTCACACTGCTGGCATTTAATGGATGTAATGTTTGTTGGATTGTTGTTTACCTCCTTGACCAAGGGAGTGACAGGAAGGAACTTCAAATATTTAATACGCAACTTCATCAGAACTATAGCTATATTTTCACCAATTCAAAATACCATTCAATGTAAAGCAGGTGCTATAGATTGGAGCATTGAAAGGCAAGCACAGGATGGTTTGTGTGTGAAATATGAGTAGTTTATCACAGCCGTGGATCCAAAAGGAGCTGTACAAGTAGGAAAAGACAGCCCATGCATGGGCTTACATTATGTCAAAGACTTCATCCTATGTGCAGCCTTTGCAGAGTTTTAAGACTAGTGCATAGGATCAGATATGCATTTTAGGAAGATCACATGCATGGTTTGAAAAGGGTAGGTGGAAGTGTTAGTTGCCCTCCCTTGCTACTCCCACGATCACTACACATCTCCACTCCCTCATTGGAAACCTCTCCTATGACTGTAATTGTGTGCTCATTTGTCCTTCCTTCCCACCAGAAAGAAGGTCAAGATCCTTGAGGTTATGCAGCGGGTCTTATTCATAGAAAGCACTCATAATTAAATTAGCTAGCAAGACTGTGAAGAGGGATAACAAATGAGAAATGATTTCAATAATTCAGGCAATATATTTTTAACCAAAATGCCAAGGGTTCTCTGAAAATACTGTTGCTCTCTGTACAGAAAATGAGTAACTGAGACAATGTGTATTGCCAGGGAAGAAGCCATTTTATTCAGATGATACCAACTGAGAAGAATAGGAGATCAGTTTCAAATGCATCGCCCTGTCCCATTGAAGTCAGGGATTTATATAGTGGAGTAAGAATCTAGAAAACAGGAATTGTGGAGGAGTAAGGAGGAGTTGATAAATAGGAAGTACTGACATCCTGTTGTCTGGATGCCATGATGTAGAAGTTTCAGTTCCTTGATACTATAGGCCTGAGGATCAGATTCTCAAGAAATAAACTTTGATAAGGGAAATATAAGTTTCAAGCTTTAAGATCAGAAGTGATCTTAAATTATTTTTAAAATGGTAAGCATTCACTCTATTGGAAGTTGGGCCAACTCCAAAATAATGATGGACTGAGCCAGGGAGGCACTTGGTAGGTAAAGAATGTGGGAAAGAGATGTTAAATACATGGAAGCAGTAAAATATAAGAGACTTTGTTACAGATGGTAAGGGTGAACAAGAAGGAAAAGTCAGAAAGTTGAATGACTTTGGCAAAGTAGAAAATGATGGGTGGTTCATGGGACAGGAAACAGAGGAGAAGAATTATATTTAAGAAAGCACAGTGCAGGTTCAGTTTGGGACATGCTGTATTTAATAAACCAATGGAAGTTTGAAGCAGAGATGACTAGGATAGGTTGGCTTGGAAGGTATGGGGTTCAGAGACAAACCTCAGTTAAAAAATCCTGTGACTCCCAAATCAATAGAGTGAGAGGTAAAAACATGGGAAAACATGCAATCAATTTCATCCTGTAAAACATTTAGTTTTATCTGTCTAATTTTTGCCATGTGGGCCACTAAAAAGTGGTATCTCAATGTTTTCATTTATTTGGATACTGGTGAGTCTGAGTATTTATTCATCTTACTTTTGCCTACTAGGTCTTTTTCTATGAATTATCTTGAGATATCTTTGGTTCATATTTCTATTGGCTTCTCTTGACCTTTATTTGGTGGTTTGAAGGATTTTTTTTGTATATTCTATAAATTATTCCCTTGACTGTTTTAGGCATTGGAAATATCTTCCCACAGTCTGCTATCCATTAAATTTTTATTTGAGACTCCTAGCCTATGCAAGGGAAAGGAATACATTAACCAAGTCCCTGAAATACAGTAGTAGCAACATATTTCAGAGTAAGATAATGAGTTGACTATTGGACATATTGATGAGAGGATAGGATTTTGACAGGTAAATTCAGAAGATCACACATATCAATTGATGGGAATGGCATGCTCTTAGAAGGCACATTTACAGAAATGCTGAGGTTTGGGGGTGAAGAGCAGTAGGAAGAAGGGGTTAGCATGAGCCAGATGTTTATGTTGATAGAAAGCTAGGGAGAGAAGGATGGGACAGGCTTGAAGGTCTTTGTTCTTCATCTGGGGGTGATGAAGTTGAGAATAGGAGAAACTTAGCCAGAGGTTTCCTTTAGTAAGCTGAGTCTGGAAATAGCATGCAGGTGCTTGGAATAGGGGGAGACTAGAGTCAAGAGACTAGTTAAGGAACTTGACAATAGGATAATGTGATGGCGAATTTTATGCCTCATCTGTCTAGGCTATAGTACATGGTTATATAATCAGTATAGATGTGGCTGTGAAGGTATCTTGTGGATGTGATTAAAAGCTATGATCAGTTGATTTTTAAGTAAGTTTACTTAAGTAAAGTGAACTTAAGTAAAGTCCATAATGTCGGTGAGCCTTTTATAATCAGTTGAAGGTCTTAAGAGCAAAACTGAGGTTTTCTGGAGAAGAAACATTTCTACTTCGGAATTGTAACATGGAAATCCTGCCTCAGTTTCCAGCCTTCCCTGTAGATTGTGACTGTACATGAATAATTTTGAGAACTAGAAAAATCAATCGCAAATATATATTTCAGGAAAGCTTTTTTATTTTAAGTACAGATAAGCAAGCCAATTTCTTAAAATCTTTCTCTCTCTCTCTCTGTCTCTCATTTCTTCTCTCTCTCTCTCTCTCTCTCTCTCTCTCTCTAACATAACACTCTTTGCTAGGAAAGAAAGAGAAAACTTAATATCCTGTTGATTCTATATCTCTGGGGAACCCTGACAGATACAGGAGATAGGCTATTGGCCTTTGAAGCTTTTTGTTATTACATGCCATAACTTAAAAATAAAATAAAATTTTAAAAGTCGCATGCATTCCCATAAATATATATTTTTTGAAGTTTTCATTTTTAAAGGTACTTTCAGAGTCTAGACAGTTCAACATCAGATATTCTGTTATGCAAATAACATTTTATATTATGCACTGATCATTTTTCTCTTTAAACAAACACTAGGTTTTTTTTTTTTGTAATTAGTGAATTGCATCAGCTGGATATTTTCTCCAATCCAACAGTAATTTGTTTTGTCTTTCAATATGTTGGCCTT
>NW_007178918.1:0-771 GCF_000164805.1 Carlito syrichta
TCCAGCTGGCTAGCCAGCTGAATTATCTAGTTTTATATCTGGCTATGCAGCTGGCTAACTGGCTGACTTAAATTGACTTAACCAGATAGCCATGTGGCACAACTAGCAGACTAAACTAGTTAGCCAGCTAGCTACCCAGCTAACTTTACTAGCTCTCTACCTAGCTAGGTAGCAGGCTAGTCAGCAGACTTAAGTAGCTGACATAATTAGCTAGCCAGCTCCCTAGCCAACTGACTTAACAAGCTTGATACTTTTCTAGAGAGCTGGCTAGCCAGTTGACTTAACTAACTGACTTAAATAGCTGTTCTGTTTGCCAGACAGCTGAACTAACTAGCTTGCTATATAGATAGCCAACTGGCTAGACAAATGACTTAACTAAGTGACTTAACTTTCTAGCCAGCTGACTAGCCAGCTGACTTAAGTAACAAGATACCTAGCTAGCCAGCTGGATATGCAGCTGATTTAACTAGTTGGCCTTTCTAGATAGCAGATGGCTAGACGCCTGACTTAACAATCTATCTACCTACCTAGCCAGCTGTATAGCCAGCTGTCTTAACTAGGTGACTTGAGAAGTTAGGTAGCTGGCTAGCAGGCTGGTCTAACTGCTTAGCTACCTAGCTAGCAAGCTGGATAGACAACTGAGTTAACAAGCCAACTACCTATGTAGCCCACTGGCTTGACAGCTGACTTAACTACCTAGCTATCTTCCTAACCAGCTGGCTAGTGAGCTTACTTAACTAGGTTACTTAACTAGCTGGTTAACTGGCTAGC
>NW_007178919.1:0-744 GCF_000164805.1 Carlito syrichta
CTACCTAGCTACCTTCCTAACCAGCTGGCTAGTGAGCTTACTTAACTAGGTTACTTAACTAGCTGGTTAACTGGCTAGCCAGGTGGCATAACTTGCTAGCTGCCCAGCTAGGCAACTGGCTAGCCAGCTGACATATCTCGTAGAATTAACAAGATAACAAGCTGACTTAACCAGCTGACTTAACCAGCTAACTATCTAGCTAGCCAGCTGGCTTAACTAGTTGGCTTAACTAGCTGGCTACCTAGCTAGCCAGCTGACTTAACTAGCTGACTTAACTAGCTACCTAGCTGACAAAACTACCTGACATATAGCTAGCTTCCTAGATAGCCAGCTGACTTAACTAGCTGAAATAACAAGCTAGCCTGATGGATACCAATCTGCCTTAACTAGCTTTTTAACTAACTATCCAGATTGATGGCCAACTGATTTAATGAGCTGAATTAAATAGCTAGCCAGCTGGTTTCCAGCTGACTTAACTAGCTGACTGAACCAGCTAGTCAGCTGGTTAACCAGCTGAGTAATTAGCTGGCTATGTATCTAGCAAGCTGGCTAGACAAGTGACTTACCTAGCTGACTTAAGCTAGCAAGCTTGATTGCCAGCTTACTTAACAAGCTAGCTACCTATCTAGTCAGCAGGCTAGCCAGTTGACTTAACTAGCTGACTTGAGCAGCTAGCCTGCTGGCTAGCAAGCTGACTTATCTAGCTAGCTACCTACCAATCCAGCTGGCTAGACAGCTGACTAA
>NW_007178920.1:0-724 GCF_000164805.1 Carlito syrichta
ACTTTCTGTCTTTCTTTCTTTCTGCCTTTCTTTTATTTCCTCACTAGGCTACCCAGGCTGCTCTCAAACCGCCCAACCCGGGCCATCCTCTCTTAGTGGGCCACCCAAACTGCTGTAATCACAGGCTTTCCATTTGGTCGACATCCTGGTCTTCCTTTCTGGTCTGTAACTATGGGCCAGAGGCTATGCTCCCACGAGTCTTTCCCTCACCCAAGGTTATCTATGTTCTGCTTGGGTCGAGGTGGTGGCTTAAATAGTGTCCAACCTTGTCTCAAGCAACGGGGCTCCAGCCATCTTCCCATCTCAGCATCCCAGGATGCCTAGGAGTCAGGCGTGAGTTACAAGGCTGTCCCCGCCACATCACAGTTTAAGAGCCATGCCCTCCCTTTAACCAAGGCACTCTATGTGAGGGAAGAGTGGGTCTTCCCTGGGGAACAAGGTGGGAGGAAGGGTGGGTGCCCTGGCAGAGACATGCCCATGTGCCAGGCACTCCCACCATGAAGGACTCTGCTGGCAAATCCGACCACCCTCTCTGGGGTCCCAGGTTATAGTAAGGCAGTGACCCTCGTGGTGGTACCAGAGAGTCATGTGGAGGATGGGCACAGTGGATCATGCCTGTTCTGGTTTGGCCAAGGTGAGAGGATAGCCTGAGCTCTGGGTTCGAGACCAGCCCTGGCACATTGATGAGACCTCGTCTCTACAAAAGTCAAAAAAAGAGCCGAGC
>NW_007178921.1:0-663 GCF_000164805.1 Carlito syrichta
AAAAACAAAAACAGTACAATGAGTGAGGTAAGTGTTTTGGAGGGTGAACCAGATCCTTGGCATCATGGTTGAGTGCCTTGATTTGCCCGTATGTCGGTGGTCTACACTGTCTAGTCAAAACAGCTTGGCAGTAATGTCTGGATTGAGAAGTGGGAGACGACAAATGATGAGATATCATCAGTCGAGTGGGTGGTGGTGGAAGTGGTTGTTGAATGGTGAAACATTTCAGCTTTGGCACCAGCACCTTCTCTTCATCATCTGCATTCTGCTCAGCCTGATGGTGTGATTTATGTCTTGTCTGGCTGTAACTCGACAGGGGTGGGGGGCTGGAAATGTATAATTAGATGATCCTGTACCAAAATAGGTTAGGGTAAATCCTGGGGAAAAACACAAGCATATCCTGTCCCACATGATAAAAGGACATCAGACCTCTTCCATTAACCTGTAAGAAGATCTTTCCATTTGACCATTGGTTTAAGAGTATTCTCAGGGCTCCAATGTCTTATCATAGCTGAATGTGCTTGAGAGTGCAAATTGAGATGATTAATTACAAACATAGCATGATTTATGACATGATGGGGAGAATTATATTTGAATTCCCCTTTCTGCAATTTAATTATTTAATTTTTTAACGTTTGTGAGTTCTCTCGAATATAGCTTGAC
>NW_007178922.1:0-3647 GCF_000164805.1 Carlito syrichta
CCACTTGAATATCTTTTTGAGACATGTTCTCCCCTACAAGAGAATTAACAGACGCTGTTAGATAAAATTCAGTGTTAAATTATTTACTGGAAATTGCTACTAACCTTCATTTAACGTGCATCTCTTTGATGAGTTTAGTGTATAATGTTATCTTCTTAATGATAATAGTAATGAAAGATCAGTGATACTTCCCACATTCATGTAAAGCACTGTAATGTCTACTGTCACACAGCTTGCTCAAGCAATACTGTTTATACACTCTGCACTAAATGCAATATCATGAGAACTAACCCAAGCCCTCATCAACTTTCCTTTTAATTCCACTCCTAACTCTATCTCCTGTAACAAGTGGCCTCACACAGAGGTGCTTGGACACACTAGCTCATACAATCACACTCCAGTCACAAACTGTACAAAGATCAGCCCTGTGGTCACTGAGGAGCTTTGAAGTGCTCATATCAGTGCAGTCAACTCTCAAAAGAAGAGACCTGGAGAAGAGATCAACACAGGCTCTGGAAGCCAGTTTGAGCCAACTGGGCATTAACATCTGAGGTTCTGAGAAGCACAGCTATATTGTGTCTTTTCTTTTCTTTCTTTCTTTCTTTTTTTTTGAGTAGAAGTCTCACTCTGTCCCTAGGCTAGAGTGCAGTGGCACGTTCACAGCCACTGCAGTCTCAACTTGCTGGGCTCAGGAGATCCTTCTGCCTCAGCCTTCCAAGTACCTGAAAGCACAGGCATGCACCACCACACCCGGCTAATTTTTTCAATTTATTGTAGAGATGAAGTCTCATCAAGTTGCCCATGCTGGTCTTGAACTTCTGAACTCAGGCAATCCTCTTGCCTCTGTCTCCCAAAGTGCTGGGATTATGGGCATGAACCACCACATCCAGCAGAACATTATATTTTTAAAGAGCTCTAGGCACTCTTGTCTTTGTGGGCACAGTCTTCTACAAAAAATATTAAAATTAAAACATTTTGTGGCCCCTAAAGTATCATGGGCCTTGCACTGTTCCCGTCATGCCTAATGGATAAGTCTGCCTGCCTGAAGCTTAGTCTAGAAGGATGATATATATGGGCACATCCGCTTGGCCTAGAGAGCCATTACCCCATGGGGAGAGGCATGGCCAGAGAAGAGCAAGGTCTTTGGAAGCTATAAAGCACAAGTCCCAGAATTGGGGTCCCTCATTCCCAAGTCTAAGGGTGTTAATCATTTTATAATAAAATGTGCACTTTCAATTGAACAGTGAATTTTGTTATTAAGAAGAGTATTGACTTACTACCTGTTCTGCATGTATGTTACTGAAGGTCCCATTCTGGTGACTCTCTCTGTGTGAGAGAACAGTTGGCCCTGAAAAATGAAGCAAATTCTATGGAGTCAAAACAACAGCTTGAAACTTTTAAATAATAGTTTTTCCAGCTTCTTTACAATAATGTTTCAGGGGGAAACAATCTTAGGGTTTAGTTTGATATTGGGAACTCTGTTCCACTCTTTTTTTATTTAACCAAGCAAGTCAGGGGAAAACTCAAGCACGTGGAAATTTCTGTGGATCATCTCTTACCTCCAGGGTACACAGTGTGGGCTGGGCGTTTGGTGTCATCTTCTGCACCAGCTGTAGTTTGCTTCTCCTTCTCCCATTCAAATACTTTGAACTGCTCAGCATTTCTCTCTGGAAAGGGATTGGAAGTGTGAACCCATCAGTTTGTAAAAGTCAGAGTGCCTAGGGCTGGGTGAGCTCAGAGCAGGAGGAAAAATACCACCATTAGCCTCAGGGCCTCTCCTCTCTTACTACCATCTTTCTGCATCCTCCCCATCACCCCACCCTTAAAGTTTTCTTAACCTGGACATCTCTTCTGTCTCTACTCCCACCCTTCTTCATGCCTCTAAATGGCTTTCAACTCTGCCACCTCATCTTCATCTCCAAGGCCAATATCCCAGTTAAGACCCTCACTGTCCTCCTGAACTCTTACAATAGACCCATTCTCTGACTCTGATCCCTTCTCTCCGGAATTTCCATATCAATCGGCAATAATAGAAATCTTACATCGAAATTTCTATTTGTGCTTCCTGGTAACCCTCTCAAAATGAAGTATGGGGAAATGTTTCAGTAGATATTAAATATATATCTCCCCTTGCCCTTGCTGATACAATATTGTATCCTATTGTTTTTATGTGTGTGCAACAATTAAGCTCCTTCTCTCCTTGAGCCAAAAGATATTCTATTTCTTTTAATTGCAGGGAGAAAAAGAGGCAGAGGTTCATAAAAAATGTTACCCATTACCCTCTGTCAAACACAATGACAAACAATATTTAAATATTATCAGCATTATGTTCAATGTTCATTTGAAAATTTGAAGCTTTGGTGGTCACACCTCTATACATGACACCCAGAGGAAGTCTAGGTGTCTTCTGGGAATTCCCAGGTTGTCATTCTAGCAAACTAGAGGAGTATCTAACTCATTTCATTATTTTTCTCAAGACAGAGTTTTGGGGAAGGGCTGGGATTCACAATCTTTGTCTATTAAAAAACTCTGTAAGAATATCATTTATTTTATTTAACTGCTTGTTCAAAGTATCTGCAAATATTTTTATTCTTTTTATTGATCTCATTTGTTCTGTACTAAAGAGGAAAAATAGTTACATAGTCTTTCCAAGTTTCCTCAGGACTTATTTGGGAATTTTCCTGGGGATTCTCACATAATTATAAACAAAATTCTTTTTTATTCTTATTTAAAAGTTTAGGTACAGGTTTAGGTACAGGTGAAGTTTGGGGCCTCACATTGGCCCTCAGTTTGCCTGGATTAGGACCAGGAACACTTATTGATTTTATGCCCCTCCCCACCCCCAGCAGTGTCTTGCTATTGCCAACCCCTTTCTTGTAGTATTATGATAGTTATTCAGGGTCTAAATGCCTTATTTGTCCATAGATACATTAAAGGGTGAAATTACTCATACTCCAAAAAATATTTTTTCCAACACCAAAAGAACTCAAGAACCTTTTCTATGGCATTTAGTCAAGTGTTGATTGCAGATCATTAATCAAGAAAAGAATAAACTAATAAGGAAGGTGTTCTAAGTCACTGTTGAATACATATCCATCAAAAATGAAATTATAATGACAAAGGGCATTAGTATATCAATGGTTATTGTTTGTTTTATATTTTGTAACTTTTATTTTTTTAGACAGAAGACTAAGCATTTGATAACCCCACTAAATGTTTTTCATGTTCTCCTTTGCCTACCTGACATGTAAGTCCCTTTATCCTGCACTATCTTTCAATTTTATTCTCGTTGCTCTCAAACTTTTTCAAGCCCTATCTTATCTCCTAACTCATCTCTGAATTATTTTCTTTGCTTGCTTCGTCTTGCACCCCATTCACATACATTTCTACCCCATCCTGCACATCCATTTGACACACTCAAACTCCTGCAAGACTCAGACTAGACCCCAGTTGTTCTGTGGGTACTTTTCTGACTTCCCTCAGGTTGATTGAACTTATTTTCTTGTGTACTTCCTTTATACCTTGCACATGCCTTCATTAGAGCACAGATCATATGGAACTATTGCTAACTTCTCAACTAGATCACAAGTTTCTTGAGGACCAGAGTTACCTTCCTTTTTTTATAACTGGTGTACAGGTGCTCAGCA
>NW_007178923.1:0-838 GCF_000164805.1 Carlito syrichta
TTTAGACAGAAGACTAAGCATTTGATAACCCCACTAAATGTTTTCATGTCTCCTTTGCCTACCTGGCATGTAAGTCCCTTTATCCTGCACTATCTTTCAATTTTATTCTCGTTGCTCTCAAACTTTTTCAAACCCTATCTTATCTCCTAACTCATCTCTGAATTATTTTCTTTGCTTGCTTCGTCTTGCACCCCATTCACATACATTTCTACCCCATCCTGTACATCCATTTGACACACTCAAACTCCTGCAAGACTCAGACTAGACCCCAGTTGTTCTGTGGGTACTTTTCTGACTTCCCTCAGGTTGATTGAACTTATCTTCTTGTGTACTTCCTTATACCTTGCACATGCCTTCATTAGAGCACAGATCATGTGGAACTATTGCTAACTTCTCAACTAGATCACAAGTTTCCTGAGGACCAGAGTTACCTTCCTTTTTTTATAACTGGTGTACAGGTGCTCAGCACCATCTAATTGGCCCAGAATACTCCCTTATATTCTTATTCTCTTATAACAAATTAACTTCCACAGGACTTTAATATTTATATCCTTCTTTGTGAATAGCACTTTCCAAGGAAATGTACAACATACTATCCTTGTTTTCTAACCATTATGTTAGATATATCACAATGGTCAGAACAGTATGATCCTTCTACATTTGAAAACTACTAAATATTGGCTATTTAGTAAATGCTTGTTCAGTGTAATGAAAAAAACATGATAGAAGACATATCAGGATGGGGAATTGTGGATATACATTGTTTGTACAACATCCTTGCCTTTGGGAGAAGCATTTCTATTAGAATGTATGCCCTTGTTGACTTTATGGAATCGTC
>NW_007178924.1:0-798 GCF_000164805.1 Carlito syrichta
GCCTTCATTAGAGCACAGATCATGTGGAACTATTGCTAACTTCTCAACTAGATCACAAGTTTCCTGAGGACCAGAGTTACCTTCCTTTTTTTATAACTGGTGTACAGGTGCTCAGCACCATCTAATTGGCCCAGAATACTCCCTTATATTCTTATTCTCTTATAACAAATTAACTTCCACAGGACTTTAATATTTATATCCTTCTTTGTGAATAGCACTTTCCAAGGAAATGTACAACATACTATCCTTGTTTTCTAACCATTATGTTAGATATATCACAATGGTCAGAACAGTATGATCCTTCTACATTTGAAAACTACTAAATATTGGCTATTTAGTAAATGCTTGTTCAGTGTAATGAAAAAAACATGATAGAAGACATATCAGGATGGGGAATTGTGGATATACATTGTTTGTACAACATCCTTGCCTTTGGGAGAAGCATTTCTATTAGAATGTATGCCCTTGTTGACTTTATGGAATCGTCAAACACTTTTCATGATTATATAACAAAAATAGTTTAAATTATATTTTATATTTGTTTGTTTTGAGTTGGGATCTCACTCTGTCACCCAGACTGGAGTGCACTGGCACAATCACACCTCACCACAGCCTCGGACTCTTGACCTCAAGTAATCCTCTCTGTTCAGCTTCCTGGGTAGCTAGGACTATAGACATACACCACTGCACCCAGCTAAGTCTTTCTATTTTGATGCTATATTGCCCAGGCTGGTTTTGAACTTCTGGGCTCAAGCAATACTCCCGCCTTGGCTTCTCAAAGTGTTGGAATTATAGATG
>NW_007178925.1:0-4645 GCF_000164805.1 Carlito syrichta
TTATATCCTTCTTTGTGAATAGCACTTTCCAAGGAAATGTACAACATACTATCCTTGTTTTCTAACCATTATGTTAGATATATCACAATGGTCAGAACAGTATGATCCTTCTACATTTGAAAACTACTAAATATTGGCTATTTAGTAAATGCTTGTTCAGTGTAATGAAAAAAACATGATAGAAGACATATCAGGATGGGGAATTGTGGATATACATTGTTTGTACAACATCCTTGCCTTTGGGAGAAGCATTTCTATTAGAATGTATGCCCTTGTTGACTTTATGGAATCGTCAAACACTTTTCATGATTATATAACAAAAATAGTTTAAATTATATTTTATATTTGTTTGTTTTGAGTTGGGATCTCACTCTGTCACCCAGACTGGAGTGCACTGGCACAATCACACCTCACCACAGCCTCGGACTCTTGACCTCAAGTAATCCTCTCTGTTCAGCTTCCTGGGTAGCTAGGACTATAGACATACACCACTGCACCCAGCTAAGTCTTTCTATTTTGATGCTATATTGCCCAGGCTGGTTTTGAACTTCTGGGCTCAAGCAATACTCCCGCCTTGGCTTCTCAAAGTGTTGGAATTATAGATGTGAGCCACCATGCCCAGTCAACAAAATTAAATTGGAAAAAAAAACAATCTCAGTCAGACTTGGTGGCTCAGCCTGTAATTGCAGCACTTTGGGAGGCCAAGGCAAGTGGATGGCCTGAGCTCATGGGTTCAAGACCAGCCCAAGCAACTTGATGATACCTTCTCTCTACAATAAATAAAAAATTAACTGGGCATGGTGACATGAACCTGTAGTTCCGGCTACTTGGAAGGATGAGACAGAAGAATCACCAGAGCCCAGCAGGTCTACACTGGAGTGGTCGTAAGTGTCCCATTACACACCAGCCTGGGCAACAGAGTGAGACTCCAACTAAAAAAAAACAACAAAAAACTCTAAAAGTGAAAAATCAACGAAAACAACTCAACCCAACTAGATACTAGTTTGTGGCATAACCATACAGAGATAAACTATTTTAATTGTCTTTAAAGCACAAGACTGCTTATATATATCTTTAGTGAAATTTTCTCTAATGATACAAAGAATTTCAAATACACACACGCACACACACACACACACACAACTTTTGTCAGTAATCATATTATTGGTACTGTTGGTATTGCTATTCTGAGATTAATATATTGGGAATCTAATATTTTCAGCACAGAAAAAAGAGAAAATATATGTAATATAGACTAGATTAAGCAAATGTTTCTGTAGTCTTAAATTTGATTTGAAAGTATTAGTATAACTTTATAATAATTTTATCTTTAAAAAAAATTTACTAACTCTACCCACTGAAAATGTCTAAAACCAAAGGTCAAGCTAGGATCAATGAGTATTTCCTAAATACCATAGGGAAATCAGACCTGAGAATGAAAGGTACAAAAGGAGCCTGAATCATCTTGCTGAACCACAGAGAAAAGACACTACCAAAGACCATGAGTATGTGTCAAAAGGACCCAAGAGCCATCTTAAGGAGGTCCTCGCCAGTCAGGAATAGGTCAATTTAAGAACCAGTAAAGATAATGGCAGTAAATTAAAAGACATTAAATATATTTAAATCTCTTAGTTCATAATGACCAAAGAAATCAAGACAAAATTTTGTCACTTTCGGGTTGGGAATTATCTAATTATTTTGAAAACTGGTGAATAAAAGGAAAGTACTAGCATTTATTCTGACTTTCCTATATGATAGGTTTCTCAAGACAACCAAATAACTTAGGAGAATTTTATTTTTATAAAAGGTTTCTAGGTAATAAATTTAAAGGAAATGAAAATTATAATAGCACCCTTTTGCTATTCCAAATGAGTTAATGTATCTAAACAATGACAATCAATGTTGACATCACAAAAAGTGTGTACTAGACATTCTATGCTTTAATAGAAGTTCACAGCACAGTCTACGAAGTCGACTTGGTAAATAAATCAAAATTGAATCTGATCAAGCCTCTAGATTTAACTGAAAATAATTTACAGAAAATACATGGGACAGAAGAGCAAGGTACAAGATGCCACAAGGATCCACTCAGCAAATTCTGACAGTGAGAAATGCTACAGGGAAACAATGTGGTTGGAAAAAAGAGTCAGAAGGAAACTGAATTTATACATTCAAGATATTAGAAGACATATCAGTGAATTGTAGCATATGGAACTTATTTTGATCCTGATTTAAAGATTTTTTAAAACTTCAAAATTATAAGATAATCATAAAAATTTGAACAGAGATTTTATGATATTAAGGAAGTATTATGATTAGATGGAATCATGACATTATGCTCATTTGTATAATATATTTTAGAGATGAAGAAAACATTTTACAGATGAAATAGCATGAGATCTGAGATTTGTTTGAAATAATCTGGCTGAGGGTGGAAATGGAGAGGGGTGCAGATAAAGCAAGATTGTCCATCTGTTGATAACCATTTAAGACAGAAATTTATATAGAGTAGCTTATTAAAGTATTCTCTATATTTTTCAGATGGTAATAGTTTATAATAAAATTTTTTTGAAAAGATATTGAATAGCTAATAGACTGTTAGAAGCTCCAGGGAACTAAAGCATAAGTTCTAGCTTCAAATAATTTTCAACCCAAAATTAAGTCCTGAACACTTTAATAAGGAGTACCCTACAACCATTACTAAGCATCATTAGATTTTTCTGCTCTTGCAACAGAGAGCATGAGAGAGAGAGAGAGAGAGAGAGAGAGAGAGAGAGAGAGAGAGAGAGAGAATGAGGTACTGCCAGAGAGGACAAGTATGTTCTCTACTCCTTCCCTCTCAGGAACTTCTGAGGGAAAATGTAGGACAAATGCCTCTAGTTATTAGAGTCTTTGCCATAGCTTCCAGGGAGGCTGGGAAGGTGGCAAAAAGTGAACATCTAGTATTTTCTGTTTCAGTTGCAAGAAGTGTGCCTGTCCCATCTCCATTGCTAAGAATCAAAAAGAGAGAAATTCCAAAAAATACAGAAGAGAATTCAGACATCAAACACAAAATTAAATAAACAATATTTACCTCACTAGGCAAGTGACCACCTTCCTGAGCTTCAGTTTCCTTATCTGAAAAATGATTAAACAATACCAGTCTCCCAAGACTGCTGTGAGGACCAAAACCAACATGTGTCTATAGGGTCATTCAGGAATCTTTCCTCCTTCCTCTCTACCCTTTTCTTCCTCCCTCCCTCCCTTCTTTCCTTCCTTCCATCTTTCCTTTCTAACTTCCTGTCTTACTTCAGTTTCTACTTTTATTTTTTCTGGATGGTATACTATTTACTTAAGAGACATAAAGTAAATAAATGTTTTTGAAATTGAATTGAACACCATATTTTCATAGAAAAAGCTTTTATTTCCCCTTCATTCTTCTTATATACATTGCTTTGCAGAAAAAACTCACATTTGGAAATGTACATCTGCCTCAGCCACAGGTGAGATATTAACACATTGCTACACGCTCCAAATCCCTACCCTTTGATCAGTATGATGGGAATATTCAGTGTCCAATAAAGCCATGGACATTCACTCAGCACTTCTATTTTATGCAAGTTGGTACTTCTAATGAAAATGCACTCCAGGATAAAACAACATTGGCTTTCCAGTAGCCTCTACAGTGTCAGGTGGCCCTTCAGTCTTCAAAGACTGTGGGCTGGATTGATTCAACCATGGTTAACTGATTTTAATTTCTTTTCTTCCTTCCTGCCCATTCATACCCTCAGTCAGAGAAAGAAGCTCTGTGTCATAAAGGCAACCACAGTTGAGACAATCTCTCCTAATGCCAGTCTGAATAGTAATTTTGGAAGGGCCCTGGGATATCTGACCTCATGACTATAGGAAAGTTTTGTGATTAATGGCGAATTTTCTTCCCTCTTAAAGAGCTCTTAAAGAGCTGAATATCACATATTCTCACTCATAAGTCTTGAACAACTACCGTAATACTATAAGAAATGGTGACTTTTATCTCTTGACTTCAAATATTGACTCATGCAGAGAATGAGCAATCTATTGGTCAGATACACTACATCCAAATCATTTTATACCTTCACTAGGAATTTAGAGAACTAAACACCAACCGGCTGTAAAACATATCTATCCTGTCTGCAGAAAAGTCAGCTTAATGGGCCTCTGAGATAAGTTGTTTAAAATAATGCTATGCGGAGTTCTGGTAAGATGGCAATGGCTTAGGTGGACTTGTGAGATTCTCCGAATGTGAGTTCCCAAAAAGACTTACTTTTCTTCCCCCATCCTCCTGCCCACTGCCAGCCACACTGGTCCGAGGCCTGGGCACCTTTGGTCCCACACAGGGCCGGATATTGTGGCTCCAGCTGCTGCTGTTCCACCATACATGACTCCCGCCTGTGCAGGAGTCTCGGGTCTCGGCTCCCTCCTGGGCTACATCATCTCTCACCCAGCACCCAGCACCAAGCCACCAGTCACTCAGGGAGGCTCCGGGCACCCACCCCTCAGAGACAATGATCCCATTCCTGGCTGAAATACCCTGTGGAGATCCCAGGGCCACTCTCGCTGCTCACCACCTGCCCTTTGGAGCTTTGGAACTCTGGAGCTCTGGGCCCACCCTGGCTGAGGCACTCAG
>NW_007178926.1:0-775 GCF_000164805.1 Carlito syrichta
CGACCGTGGTATTCTTCTCCAGGTACTTATATTTTAGAACAAGCCACAGCAACGTTAAATAGGCCTTGTAGGTTTGTTGCAGCTTTAGTCTTGGAAATTTCTGCTTTAATAGCTATCATAGGATCTGTAGCAGCATCTGCCACTGCTTTGGCTCAAGAAGTTCACACAGCTAATCATGTGAATGATTTGTCCCAAAATGTTAGCTTAGCTTTATTTACTCAAGAACAGATAGATAAAGGTATTATTGATAGGTTGAATGCTTTAGAATCAGCATTAGTATATATAGGAAATCAAATACAACATATTAAGGTTCAGATGTCTGTAGCTTGTCACGCTCAATTTAAATGGATTTGTGTTACACCTTTGCCATATGATGGTCAGAATGTTAGTTGGACTGATGTTCAGAAACATCTTATGGGAGTTTGGCAGTCTTCTAATTCTTCTTTAAACATTCAACAGTTGCATAGTCAGATTACTGCTGTTTCTCAAACACATCTTTCCTCACTTTCAGTTTCTCAACTAGCATCTAGATTTACTTCTTCTCTTTCTCAATTTGTGGCTTCTCATTCTATTTGGAATCTGATCTATAATTTCATTGCTATTGGTGTGATTGTTCTTCTTCTGCTGTTTATTTTTCCAGTCATCATCCGACGTTTAAGAAAAGCAGTGCAATGCAATTCAGATAACATTCATCTGGCAGTGCTCAGTAATAAAGTAAAAAATAATGTCATCTATCAGCTGGTCACTTATGTCATAAAGGCTAATATTTTTGTGT
>NW_007178927.1:0-854 GCF_000164805.1 Carlito syrichta
CCTCTGCCATAGGATATCAGTTATACCTATGATATTGGCGTGTGATTGGTGACCAGTGTGCATACATGGCAGTAAAACTTATAAGTGAATCTCAGTACACTTGATGGAAGGTGCATGGCGGAATTGTTTCTGTCTTTCTAAGTTTAGCTTCTTTCTAGATATTTTTTTACTTCTATTTCCTGGTAGACTGGGTAGTCCTTGTTCCCGAAAGCTGTTTCCCCTAGGGCTAAGATTAGAAACTAAATTACCATGATAGTTCTGTCCCCTGCCCCTAGCCAGGTAGAACGTTTTCTTTTGTTTCGTTAATTACCGAAACTCTGTCTGCTTCAGCCCATGGCCGCCATCTTGGAAGCCCTGCATTTCCTTGTTCAAGAGTGTGACAGCTACTATTTGATTTTTAGAGTAGACTTGTTGGGATAAAATATATACATATACACTCATAGCTGCGTAAATCTATGCTTGCTGTTTTGATTCCTTTTGCTACATTATTCAAGTGTAATAGTTACTATATGATTTATAAAAGAATTAACGATAAGGTATTAGCTTAATAGGATATAGCATAGTATTAAAGTCCAATAACTAGATCATATGAAAATTAAAGTTTAGACATATGAAACATGAATTATAGTAAAGTTTTGTAGTTTAAGAATAAGTTTTAACTGAGTTATAAGGCGTTATGTTAAATTGTAATAGGTTAATAGTATAGTGTTAAGTTGATAATATTAATTGTTAAAAATATTGGGAATCAGTGAACTTGGATTGAACCTAGAGTTAACTCAGGAAAGTTTTTTGTATTAATCAGGGTATAGAGCAAAGAGTATAATATGAATGATTCGTTGAACATTATGGAAAAC
>NW_007178928.1:0-737 GCF_000164805.1 Carlito syrichta
TGTGGGGTACAGTTAAGGGTTAGGTATACAATTGCGTTTCATTCAGGCACCCTGTTGATATGGGGTGTTTCCCCATTCCCAGACAGATATTTGCTACTGTTAATCCCATCTCCCTCCCCCCACCATAGTTTCCCAGTACGGTCAGTCATTTTCGTATAGTATTGCACTGGATGTTTAAGGTCCATTATATGAATGAGAACATGTGATACTCAGATCTTTGTTTCTGTGAGAGGTCACTCAGTATTATAGACTCTAGTTCCATCCAGGTTGCTGCGAAATTCATGATTTTGTTCTTTTTTATGGCTGCGTAGTATTCCATCGTGTATATGTACCACATTTTTTTAATCCAGTCCTCTTTTGATGGGCAGCATGGCTGTTTCCAGGTTCTTGCTATTGTGAACAATGCTGCGATAAACATGCGTGTGCAGGTATCTTTTTTATAGAGTAATTTGTGTTCTTCAGGATATATTCCCAGTAGGGGGATTGCGGGGTCATAAGGGAGGTTGATATTTAGAGCTTTTAAGAATCTCCACACTGCTTTCCACAGAGGTTGCACTAGTTTACACTCCCACCAACAGTGTAGAAGTGTTCCCTTTTCACCACACCCTCTCCACTAGCTGTTATTTTTTGAGTTGTTGATGATTGCCATTCTGACTGGGGTTAGGTGCTATCTCAGTGTGTCTTTGATTTGCATCTCCCTGATGAATAGAGAGGTTGAACATTTCTTCATGTGTTTG
>NW_007178929.1:0-1026 GCF_000164805.1 Carlito syrichta
TAGTTGACTATATTCATGGGGTCCTATTTCTGGACTCTCTATTCTGCTCTAATGATACATTTATTTATTATTTGCCAATACCACACTGTCTTGATTACTGTAGCCATATAGTATGTTTTGAAATTGAGAGTGTTAGTCGTCCAACTTTGTTCTTTTCCTTTAATACTGTGTTGGGCACTCTGGATGTTTTGTCTTTCTAGAGAATCTTTAGAATCTGTTTTATCCACAAAAAATTGCCTGGAATTTTAATTGGAATTGGATTAATCTATACATTAAACTGAGAAAAATTGCCATCTGGAAAATATCAAGGCTTCCTATCCATGAACATGTAATATCTCTTTTTTCATTTTGTTCTTCTTTGACTTCTTTCAGCAGAGATTTCTCAAAGAGATCATGTGTATGTTTTGTTATCGATACTATGTTTTCAACTTTTTGCATGTCAATGCCAGTGGTATTACATTTTTAATTTCAATTTTTACTTGTCCATTGCTGGTGTATAAGAAAGCAATTGATTTTGCACATTGACTTATTTCCTGCTACCTTACTACAATCACTTATTTGTTTCAGAGATTTTTGCTTTTGCTTTTATCTATTCTTTTGGATTTTCTACATATATATTTACGTCTTCTGTGAACAAAGTCAGTTTTATATCTATTTTTCCATTCTGTATATGTTTATTTCCTTTTCTTGGCTTATTGCATTAACTAGAACTTCTAGTGCAGTATTAAAAAAGACTAGTGAGGGGACATTCTTGCCTTGCTCAAGATCTTAGTGGAATATCTTCCTTTAGTTTCTCATCAGTACATGTGATACTGACAGTAGTTTTTTGTAGATATTTTTTGTCAAGTTGAATAATTGACCCTCTATTCTCAGTTTACTCAATAATTTTATTTTTATTATGATTAGGTGTTGGTTTTTGTCAAATGCTTTTTCTGCATGTTGATATGTTTATGTGATCTATCTTCTTCAGTCTGTAGATATGGATGATATGAACTGATTTTCAAATGTTGATCCAGTCTTGCATCC
>NW_007178929.1:1764-3607 GCF_000164805.1 Carlito syrichta
GTTCACTTCATTTAGGTTATCAAATGTGTGGACATAACATTGTTGTAGCTTGCCCTCATTATCCTTTTAAGGTATATGAAATTTGTAGTGATATGCCCTCTTTATTTTTAGTAGTAATAAATTGTGTTCTACTTGTTAGTTACTTGGGTAAACACTTGTTGATTTTACTGATCTTCTCAAAGAAGTTTTTTGTTGTTGAATTATTTCTTTTTTTTTTTTTTCCTGTTTTCAATTTCAATTATTTTGGCTCTAATTCTAATTATTCATTTTATTATTCCTACTTTGGATATATATTTTTTTGAGTTGGAGTTGCCCAGACTGGAGTGCAGTGGCCGCTTCTGGCCACCGCAGCCCCGACCTGCTGGGCTCTGGCGATCCTTCCACCTCAGCCTTCCGAGTAGCCGGAATTACAGGCATGCACTACCACACCTGCCTGATTTTTTTTTTTGATTTATTGTAGAGATGAGGTCTCACTGCCCAGGCGGGTCTCGAACCCATGGGCTCGGGCAATCCACTTACCTCAGCCTCCTAAAGGTGCGGGATTACAAGGTGAGCCACCGAGCCCAGCTTGTTTGTTTTCAGTTTCCTAAGTTGGAAGTGCAGATGATTAGTTTTAGATTTTGTTCTGTAGTATATATACTCAATTCTACACATCTCACTCTACACAATGCTTTCAATATATTTACCAAATTTTTATAACTTGTGTTTTATTTTATTTAGTTCAAAATATTTTAGCTGGGCTCGGTGTCTCAGACTGTAATCCCGCTCTTTGGGAGGTCGAGGTGAGTGGATTGCCTGAGCCCACGTGTTCGAGACCCGCCTGGGCAAATTGGCAAGACCTCATCTCTACCATAAATCAAAATATTAGCCAGGCATGGTAGTGCACACCTGTAGTTCCAGCTACTTGGAAGGCTGAAGTGGAAGGATCACCGGAGCCCAGCAGGTTGAGGCTGCAGTGACCGAAAGCGTCCACTGCACTCCAGTCTGTGCGACAGAGTGAGACTCCAACTAAAATAATAATAACATTTTAAAATTTCCCTTGTGTTTTCTTTTTTGACTCCTGTGTAATTTTTACATGTGTTCTTTAGGCTCCAATATATTATAATTTTTCTAAAGATATCTGTTTGTTATTCATTTCTAGTGCAATTTTATTTTTGTCTACAAGGAGATATTGTGTGATGCTTTCTCTTTTAAAATTATTAAGGTGTGTTTTATGTCCCAGATTGTGTTTTATTTAGAGACTCTTCCATAAAAAACTGAGAAAAATGTATATTCTGCTTTTGTTTGGTAAAGTCAATTAAATCCAACTGACTGATGGTTCTATTGGGTTTTACAATGTTCTTGATTTTTATTGCCTCGATCTGTCCATTTCTGATTGAAGCAGGTTACAATCTCCAACTATGATATTGGATACGTGAATTTCTCCTTAAAGTTCAATCAGTTTTAATCTTAAGTATTTTGATGCTCTGTAGTTGGGCACATGCATGTTGAGGATTGTTATGTCTTCTTACATTAGTAACCTTTTTATCATTATGTAATACTTGTCTCCATTTCTGATAACTTTCATTTCTCTGAAGTCTGCTTTGACTGAAATTAATATAGCTACTCACTCCCACTTTATTTTGGTTAGTGCTAAAATAGATACTTTCTCCATTCATTTATTTTTAATCTCTATGTGTATTCATATTTAAAGCATTTTCCTTGTAGACAACATAAAGGTGGGTCTTGTTTTTTCACTCACTCTGATAACTATTTTAAATGGCACACTTAAATGATTGATATTTAATTTGATGAATGATATTGCTGGATTAATATCTAATGTATTTATTATCATTTTCTATTT
>NW_007178930.1:0-849 GCF_000164805.1 Carlito syrichta
AATGTGCAAAATCAATTGCTTTCTTATACACCAGCAATGGACAAGTAAAAATTGAAATTAAAAATGTAATACCACTGGCATTGACATGCAAAAAGTTGAAAACATAGTATCGATAACAAAACATACACATGATCTCTTTGAGAAATCTCTGCTGAAAGAAGTCAAAGAAGAACAAAATGAAAAAAGAGATATTACATGTTCATGGATAGGAAGCCTTGATATTTTCCAGATGGCAATTTTTCTCAGTTTAATGTATAGATTAATCCAATTCCAATTAAAATTCCAGGCAATTTTTTGTGGATAAAACAGATTCTAAAGATTCTCTAGAAAGACAAAACATCCAGAGTGCCCAACACAGTATTAAAGGAAAAGAACAAAGTTGGACGACTAACACTCTCAATTTCAAAACATACTATATGGCTACAGTAATCAAGACAGTGTGGTATTGGCAAAATAATAAATAAATGTATCATTAGAGCAGAATAGAGAGTCCAGAAATAGACCCCATGAATATAGTCAACTAATTTTGACAAAGTAGCAAAGATAATACAGCACAAATAGTGCTGCATGTGAATACCTTTTCAGATGTCACACCAAAGCCATGGTCTATCAAAAGAAGAAGAAAATAAATATGATACATTTCATTATACTTAAATTTTTCTTTCTGTGAAAGACACTGTCAAGAGAATGAAAACACAAGCCACAGATTTGGAGAAAATATTTATAAAAGACATCTTGATAAAAAAAAATCTTACCCAAAAACCACAAATAATGATTCAAACTCAACAACATAAAAATAAGAAAACTGATTTAAAATTGGGCCAAAGACCTTAACAGTCATCTCATGAA
>NW_007178931.1:0-831 GCF_000164805.1 Carlito syrichta
GGACAAGATGAAAAAAGGGATATTACATGTTCATGGATAGGAAGCCTTGATATTTTCCAGATGGCAATTTTTCTCAGTTTAATGTATAGATTAATCCAATTCCAATTAAAATTCCAGGCAATTTTTTGTGGATAAAACAGATTCTAAAGATTCTCTAGAAAGACAAAACATCCAGAGTGCCCAACACAGTATTAAAGGAAAAGAACAAAGTTGGACGACTAACACTCTCAATTTCAAAACATACTATATGGCTACAGTAATCAAGACAGTGTGGTATTGGCAAAATAATAAATAAATGTATCATTGGAGCAGAATAGAGAGTCCAGAAATAGACCCCATGAATATAGTCAACTAATTTTGACAAAGTAGCAAAGATAATACAGCACAAATAGTGCTGCATGTGAATACCTTTTCAGATGTCACACCAAAGCCATGGTCTATCAAAAGAAGAAGAAAATTAATATGATTCATTTCATTATACTTAAATTTTTCTTTCTGTGAAAGACACTGTCAAGAGAATGAAAACACAAGCCACAGATTTGGAGAAAATATTTATAAAAGACATCTTGATAAAAAAAAATCTTACCCAAAAACCACAAATAATGATTCAAACTCAACAACATAAAAATAAGAAAACTGATTTAAAAATGGGCCAAAGACCTTAACAGTCATCTCATGAAACAAAATAGAAAAATGACAAATAAGCTTATGACAAGTTCTTTAATGTCATATTTTATCAGGGAAATGAAAGTTAAAACAACTAGATATGACTCCACACTTAATATAATGACCAAAATAGAGAACACTGATAATATTGAGTGTTGGTAAGGA
>NW_007178932.1:0-1145 GCF_000164805.1 Carlito syrichta
AATTTTTTGTGGATAAAACAGATTCTAAAGATTCTCTAGAAAGACAAAACATCCAGAGTGCCCAACACAGTATTAAAGGAAAAGAACAAAGTTGGACGACTAACACTCTCAATTTCAAAACATACTATATGGCTACAGTAATCAAGACAGTGTGGTATTGGCAAAATAATAAATAAATGTATCATTAGAGCAGAATAGAGAGTCCAGAAATAGACCCCATGAATATAGTCAACTAATTTTGACAAAGTAGCAAAGATAATACAGCACAAATAGTGCTGCATGTGAATACCTTTTCAGATGTCACACCAAAGCCATGGTCTATCAAAATAAGAAGAAAATAAATATGATACATTTCATTATACTTAAATTTTTCTTTCTGTGAAAGACACTGTCAAGAGAATGAAAACACAAGCCACAGATTTGGAGAAAATATTTATAAAAGACATCTTGATAAAAAAAAATCTTACCCAAAAACCACAAATAATGATTCAAACTCAACAACATAAAAATAAGAAAACTGATTTAAAAATGGGCCAAAGACCTTAACAGTCATCTCATGAAACAAAATAGAAAAATGACAAATAAGCTTATGACAAGTTCTTTAATGTCATATTTTATCAGGGAAATGAAAGCTAAAACAACTAGATATGACTCCACACTTAATATAATGACCAAAATAGAGAACACTGAAAATATTGAGTGTTGGTAAGGATATAGAGCAACTTACGCTTTCATTTATTGCTGGTGGAAATGCAAAATGACACAGCCTCTAGAAGACAGTTTGGCATCTTCTCATAAAACTAAAAGAACTCTCACCATATGCTCGAGCAACCATGCTTCTTGGTATTTACCCAAATGATTTGAAAAGGTATGTTCATGCAAAACCCTGAACAAGGATGATTATAGACACATAATTCATAATCACCAAAACCTGGAAGCAACCAAGATGTCCTTCAGTAGGTGAACTGATAAAAAACCATGGTCCAACAAAGTAATGAAATATTATTACTCAGCACTAAAAAGGGGTGCGTTATCAAGCCACAAAGACACAGGAAGTATGGATATGTATTACAAAGTAAAAGAAACTAATGTGTAAAGGCAACAAATTGTATATTCCACCAATATAGCATCTGGAAAAAGGCAAA
>NW_007178933.1:0-1076 GCF_000164805.1 Carlito syrichta
GTTAAGATAAGTAAAGATAAAAGTAAATTCTTTTCTAGATTTTGTACAGAAAGTTGCCTGCTAATTCCACTTAAACTCTTTCTTTGTCTAAGATTAAGCAAAAGGCAGATAAAAATTATGAGGATTTCATTTCTAAAATAACCACCACCATCAAACGAGTAATTACTAGCAAAGAGGCAGCAAAAATTTTAGGAAAACAATTGGCTGTTAAAAATGCTAAAAACACTTGTTAGGCTTTAATACGACTGATAAAAAAGACCGGCAATGTAATTGATTATATCAGACAATGCTGATGATAATGATGATGATTAAAAACCCTTCCTTCTTGCCACCCTTGCTGCACCTCTCTCTAAAGTTTTCCTTAAAAGTTAAGAATACTGAAATAAAGCCTGAACTTAGTCACACTTTTCTTTTCCTTATAGAAATGTAGAAAGCTCAAGTAATAATAAACAAATGTATATAAGTAAAGTATAAGTGATATAAGTAATGTATATAAGCAATATATATAAGCAGTATATATATAGCAATATAAGCAATATATATAAGCAATATAAATAACATATAAGTAATAAATAATATAAGTAATATATAAACAATATATAAATAACTTATATAAGTAAAAGTATATAAGTAACAAACAAAAGAATATCTCATTGCAGTCTTACTTTAACTGTGGTCAAGTCAGACACATTAGCAGAGATTGTCTGATTAAGCAAAGTATGGCTAACTTACATGGCACTCTGTCACCATTTACTGGGTCTACTCGACTAAAAACTTTGAGTTACAATTGCCAAAAAGGCTTTCATTAAGCTAGAGAATACTTATCTAAATTTCATAAAAAATGGTAATCCTTTAAATCAACTACGAGCCACCCCTGAGAGTACTGGACTGAACTTGTGTTCCTCCACCACAACAATATTAACTCCGGACGTTCCGGTAACCCCAATTCCTGTGGGAGAAGGGCCCTCTCCCAGAAGGAATAGTGGGTGTAATATTAAGCAGAAGTCCCTTGTCTTTACAAGGAATTTCCATTATTTCTGGAGTGGTGGATTCGGATTACACAAGAGAAATCCAGG
>NW_007178934.1:0-806 GCF_000164805.1 Carlito syrichta
CAATTTTACTCTTAATTTAATATTTCTCATTCCACAGAAATTCCCTACAATCCACAAGGTCAAGCCATAGTTGAAAGAGTTCACCAAACTTTAAAAAATCAATTAAGTTATGAGAGGGTGAGTTCAAGTATAGTTCTCCTCACCACATCTTGAATCACACTTTATTTGTTATTAATCATTTAAATTTGGACCTTTCAGGCTATTCAGCTATGACTAGACATTGAGATCCAGAAGAAAGTATAAAACCTCTGATAAAATGAAGGCTTCCTATAGGAAAAGGGAAGAGCCTGCTTTATTTCGTGCTCAAGTCAAACATGTTACTAATCGTAATTTTTCTTATGAAGGACATTCCAACTCCCTCCCTATTTGTTTTTATAATAATTCTGCTTTTACTAATTACCAGACTTTTTGCTTAATGTCTACCTTTAAGTCTCTGAAGTACAGAAAGCCCTTATCAGGACAGTATCAAGGACGGTTGGCGACTGGAGACGTTAATGCCTGGAGGAACTGCCCCTAGCCATGCGACTAGAGCTTCATCGCCTCAGCGTGTCTGCTTGCCCCTTCAAGGATACAGAAAAGGACTGGTCACTCACATGATGAGATGCTGGCTTCCCAAAATGGAGAGACTGTGCTTATAACTCTAAGGTGGACTATCCTGTACCCTGTGAAAAACTATATATTAGTGACTGGGGTTTTAATGGCTCTACACTTGCCACAACTAGAAGGCACCCGTATGAATGGGCTTACATCTATGTTTCCAAGTTCTCTATCGTCTAATCGTTCATTACAGACTCAGCTTTATTGAT
>NW_007178935.1:0-777 GCF_000164805.1 Carlito syrichta
GAGCTTAGATTCCCCCCATCTCCACAATGTACAGGGTAGATTGAGATAACTGCTGTTACCTGGCACAGAGTACAACAATTTTTATGGATATTACTGCATGTTTTTTCATCTGAATATAATTTACACTTGGAAATTTGAATTTCATATTTTGGTTGTCGAAGACTTTGGTTGTCCACCATTTAAGGCAAAGAAACATTCATCATTAATAACTAGCCGGTTTCAGTAAAATGTTCTTAAGGCCATGGTTCCACTCCAGCAAATAACAGTTCACATTTCTCTGTACCGTGGGCTCTGGGCTGAGTTGGAGTCTCACTCTGTGATCCGCACCGGAATGCAGTGGCCTCTCCCGGCCACCGCAACCTCGACATGCTGGGCTCCATTGATCCTTCCGCTTCAGCCTTCCGAGGAGCTGGCATTCCAGGCATGTGGGTCCACGCCCGGCTGATTTCTTGATTTATTGTAGAGAGGAGGACTCCCCAAGTTGCCCAGGTGGGTCTCGAACCCGCGGGCTTAGGTTGTCCTCTCCCCGCACCCTCCTCAATCGCAGGATTACAGGCTGAGTCACGGAACCTGGCTATTTTCTGTTATGGTTTGGAGCTGGAGTCTCACTCTGTCGCCCACACTGGAGTGCAGTGTCCGCTCCCGGCCACCGCAGCCTCGACCCGCTGGGCTCCGGCGATCCTTCAACTTCAGCCTTCTAAGTAGCTCTAAATACAGGCGCGTGCTACCGCGCCCGGCTAATTTTTGGATGTATTGGAGAGATGATTCTTGCCCGTT
>NW_007178936.1:0-877 GCF_000164805.1 Carlito syrichta
CCATTTTTATGGATATTACTGCATGTTTTTTCATCTGAATATAATTCACACTTGGAAATTTGAATTTCATATTTTGGTTGTCGAAGACTTTGGTTGTCCACCATTTAAGGCAAAGAAACATTCATCATTAATAACTAGCCGGTTTCAGTAAAATGTTCTTAAGGCCATGGTTCCACTCCAGCAAATAACAGTTCACATTTCTCTGTACCGTGGGCTCTGGGCTGAGTTGGAGTCTCACTCTGTGATCCGCACCGGAATGCAGTGGCCTCTCCCGGCCACCGCAACCTCGACCTGCTGGGCTCCATTGATCCTTCCGCTTCAGCCTTCCGAGGAGCTGGCATTCCAGGCATGTGCGTCCACGCCCGGCTGATTTCTTGATTTATTGTAGAGAGGAGGACTCCCCAAGTTGCCCAGGTGGGTCTCGAACCCGCGGGCTTAGGTTGTCCTCTCCCCGCACCCTCCTCAATCGCAGGATTACAGGCTGAGTCACGGAACCTGGCTATTTTCTGTTATGGTTTGGAGCTGGAGTCTCACTCTGTCGCCCACACTGGAGTGCAGTGTCCGCTCCCGGCCACCGCAGCCTCGACCCGCTGGGCTCCGGCGATCCTTCAACTTCAGCCTTCTAAGTAGCTCTAAATACAGGCGCGTGCTACCGCGCCCGGCTAATTTTTGGATGTATTGGAGAGATGATTCTTGCCCGTTTCTCTTTTCTAATGTAATATTTGTGTGCGATCTGCAAACTCCAATTTCGTATCACATTGGAGATTTGTTATCAGAAGCTACATCCTTCCTTAACTGCCTCCTGCTTCCCGTTCCGTTCATGGTCCTTCCGCGGAACTTGCTCCATGACACCAGGGTGACTGACTGTCAGTCTGGT
>NW_007178937.1:0-804 GCF_000164805.1 Carlito syrichta
TTCAAATTCTGACAATGGGTATAAAAGACTCTTATCTACATTGCCACAGGAATGCAGACTGCCATAAAGATTTTAAGAACTATTTTGGAAATATATTTATCAATTAAATGTTGAGATTCCTGGAATAAAAAAGTCTTGATTCTGAGATTTTATTCTCAAAAAATAATCCAGAGATGTAAAACACTGGACTTACGTCTTAAAATAGTAGTTTGTGTCTGTGTGTGTGTGTGTCACTTGGGTCAAAAAAAGATGAGGAAACACTGTTTTAGAGCCAGGGCCTGATACTGAAGATACCAAATATCATTTTAGTCATGGAGAAATTCCACTTAAAAGGGCAATGCACTTGGGAAATACTGCCCTTAAATGCCTTCCATAGCCATCAGAGGTTGCATGCCATTTCACTGGTTG
This sequence comes from Carlito syrichta, assembly GCF_000164805.1. NCBI lineage: Eukaryota > Metazoa > Chordata > Mammalia > Primates > Tarsiidae > Carlito > Carlito syrichta. Next base: position 409 of record NW_007178937.1, read on the forward strand.
TGTTTCACCTGTCCATGTCTGCTGGGACCTGATGTTGTGACCCGTTGTTCATAGTTTGGTGGCAGAGAAGCAAGCAGAGGGCTGTTAGCACAGAAGAAGACCTTACCTGAGTATCAGGGAGGGAGGCTCAAAGCCAACCGACCCTTCCACTGGAAATCAGAGGAGTTGATTCAAAGAGCACATCAAAGTGCAGGTCACACTCTGGTTACTGGCAAATGCGTCTGGACGAGGCGATATCACCCTACTCAAAGATGAGTGATGGAAGCAAAACAGAGTCAAGTAATCAGAATTTGTTTAAAAAAAAATGCTGAAAACTGTCCTGATCATTCAAAGGAAAAGCTAGTCTCCAAGGACTATCCTACTCAAGATCCAGAAAAGAGTGTAAAAGCAACCACT
>NW_007178938.1:0-792 GCF_000164805.1 Carlito syrichta
GAGACTGTCGGTGACCAGCACTGACAAGGGTGGGTTAGGACCCGTACTGGAGAATCAGGAGACGGTGAGAAGACCACTCAGAGGCAGTTCTTCTGGGAACAGTCTGATCAGGACTGGAGCCGATTTTATTCAAACCTTTTCCAACTTATATACCATTTTCTATACCCTCCAGCAGTGTGATAATTATTTACTGGGGGCGTACAAATTCCATGATGTATATTGCGGTTTACAAATTATGCATCACAAGACCATCACGAGACTTGCAAGTTCCAAGCAGACAATTCAAACTCCATGATGCCTGACATGCTTCACAAAACTCACATCAAGGTCACAGGTGCACAATTTCAATTGTTCAAAATGTCTTCCATAGTGTTCAATAAATCATTCATATTATACTCTTTGTTCTAAACCCTGATTAATACAAAAAAAAACTTTTCTGAGTTAACTCTGGGTTCAATCCAAGTTCACTGACTCCAAATATTTTTAGCGATTAATATTATCAACTTAACACTATACTATAATCTATAAGTTTACTTAAATGACTTAGCTGTTCTATTAACCTATTATGATTCAACGTAGTGTCCTGGAATTCTATAACAATTAATTCAAATCTCATTCCTTACCATGACTTATATGAGTTTCATAAACCTAAACTTTAATTTTTATATGATCTAGTGATTGGACTTTAACCCAAAACTTAAATCTTTTTTCCTAGTATATTAATACATGGCTACGTGTAAAATTTCCTATTGTTATAATTAGAAGCAAAAACAGCACTGTTGGGAAAATTTT
>NW_007178939.1:0-919 GCF_000164805.1 Carlito syrichta
ACTCCATGATGCCTGACGTGCTTCACAAAACTCACATCAAGGTCACAGGTGCACAATTTCAATTGTTCAAAATGTCTTCCATAGTGTTCAATAAATCATTCATATTATACTCTTTGTTCTAAACCCTGATTAATACAAAAAAAAAAAAACTTTTCTGAGTTAACTCTAGGTTCAATCCAAGTTCACTGACTCCAAATATTTTTAACGATTAATATTATCAACTTAACACTATACTATAATCTATAAGTTTACTTAAATGACTTAGCTGTTCTATTAACCTATTATGATTCAACGTAGTGTCCTGTAATTCTATAACAATTAATTCAAATCTCATTCCTTACCATGACTTATATGAGTTTCATAAACCTAAACTTTAATTTTTATATGATCTAGTGATTGGACTTTAACCCAAAACTTAAATCTTTTTTTCCTAGTATATTAATACACGGCTACGTGTAAAATTTCCTATTGTTATATTAGAAGCAAAACAGCACTGTTGGGAAAATTTTGGTATACTTAAAATTGGCCTACAGGAATAGGAACTAAAGTCATAATCTGAGAAAAGGAAACTTAAAATCTTAAACAAAACTTAAAAGTTTTCTATGAATGCTTATTACTGTTTAAATCTTTTCGATGGAAATTGTTTCATCTTAAATGTATGTTTTATCCAAACAAGTCTATTCTAAAAATCAAATAGTAGCTGTCACACTCTTGGATAATGGGCCGCACAGTTACCATGACAATGACCTTGGGCTGAAGCAAATGGAGTTCCGGCATGTAACAAAACTAGAAAAACGTCCTGCCTGGCTAGAGGCAGGGCAATAAAACTATTATGATAATTTCATTTCTAATCTTAGCCCTAGGGGAAACAGCTTTCGGGAACAAGAGCTGACTACCCAGTCTACCAGGAAATAGAAGG
>NW_007178940.1:0-824 GCF_000164805.1 Carlito syrichta
CCAGCTGGCGACCGATCGCAGGAAGAGAATTCTAAGCAAGACAGCCCTGAGTCGCCACTCTGAGTTTTCTTACGTAGTCCTAGCTTACATCTTGGTTAGCTAAAGTTAGATTTGGACATTTTCCAGAGCTCTTATCGCAATATTCTGCTGACATCGGCAAGGGAGCGAGTTTACAGAAGCAGATGTGCTAATTATGCAAGTGTGGCGGGTAAGGATACAATTAATCTTGCAGTGTTTACAGAGGAAAAAACTTCAAAAAGTCTCCAGGAAGGGAGTAATGTTTGTTTCAAGGCTGAAGTCATTTCTTTGATCCACCCACCCTTATAATCCGAGGGGCAGAGGCTCCTTCTTTTCTCTTTCACATTCCCCCCTTTCAGTTGTGCAGAGAGTCAAATCATTGACTCTTCAGACAAGGGGGTGTAGTGGGACCTGGGAACCATTATTTTTACGGGCATGATACTGTTTTTAATGTAAGTTAGAATATACTTGATAATGCAAGGTTTCACAGTAATGCCTATTAAGAGTAGGAGGAGAGGGCCGGCTACTGCTGAAATTAGGGTGGTGAGCCAGGGGGACCAAGAGAAGAGGGACTGATACCAGTTCCCCGAGGCTTGATTTTGTAACTCTCGCTGTCTGATTTTTTTTTTTTTAACTTGAGTAAGGGTTTTTCATACTGTCCCTGACTTGTTGGCATAGAAGTAACAAGCTTCTCCCAAGGCCGTGCACAATTCCCCTTGTTTCATGAAGAGGAGGTTTAAGCCCCTTTTATTCTGGAGCACCACTTTGGCCAGGAATTTACTTGTTTAATTTTATACTAAATAAAG
>NW_007178941.1:0-947 GCF_000164805.1 Carlito syrichta
TAAAGTTAGATTTGGACATTTTCCCAGCTCTTATCGCAATATTCTGCTGACATCGGCAAGGGAGCGAGTTTACAGAACCAGATGTGCTAATTATGCAAGTGTGGCGGGTAAGGATACAATTAATCTTGCAGTGTTTACAGAGGAAAAAACTTCAAAAGTCTCCAGGAAGGGAGTAATGTTTGTTTCAAGGCTGAAGTCATTTCTTTGATCCACCCACCCTTATAATCCGAGGGGCAGAGGCTCCTTCTTTTCTCTTTCACATTCCCCCCTTTCAGTTGTGCAGAGAGTCAAATCATTGACTCTTCAGACAAGGGGGTGTAGTGGGACCTGGGAACCATTATTTTTACGGGCATGATACTGTTTTTAATGTAAGTTAGAATATACTTGATAATGCAAGGTTTCACAGTAATGCCTATTAAGAGTAGGAGGAGAGGGCCGGCTACTGCTGAAATTAGGGTGGTGAGCCAGGGGGACCAAGAGAAGAGGGACTGATACCAGTTCCCCGAGGCTTGATTTTGTAACTCTCGCTGTCTGATTTTTTTTTTTTAACTTGAGTAAGGGTTTTTCATACTGTCCCTGACTTGTTGGCATAGAAGTAACAAGCTTCTCCCAAGGCCGTGCACAATTCCCCTTGTTTCATGAAGAGGAGGTTTAAGCCCCTTTTATTCTGGAGCACCACTTTGGCCAGGGAATTTACTTGTTTAATTTTATACTAAATAAAGTTAGTTTTACAGCAATTAAAATGACAGGCAGTTCGGCAAATATAAAGGTTGACAAAGCAAAACAATGACTTATCAGTAATGTCCACTGAGTTCTTAAGCTGAATCCTTAATTTTCTGCCGTGTGTTGATCAGTTAGCCTCCAGTGTGTGACTGAAGCAGGACTTGAAGTATTCTCAGGCTTTTAGAGCAGGGCTTGAGAATGTTGACTTTCTGGACAGTCAGCTT
>NW_007178942.1:0-4058 GCF_000164805.1 Carlito syrichta
TTACAGCATGCACCACTGAACCTGATCAACATGACAGACTTTCTGAAGCAAAGAAGCCAGAGGGTTGTAGATCACATTAGAAGATAACAGCTGCCTTGCCAGACCTACTTCCCTTTTCCTTCTCTCTGGACTTGACTTTTTCTCTCACATTTTCTCCTCAGCCAAATTCATGCCAAATTTACCACCAAGGAGCTTGCAAGAGTTGATGTCCTTTGCAATCAATGGAAAGAAAGTCCTAGCTCAGTGCTCTCCATCAAGCCAGGGCTTACACACACTTTCTCCTGGACTATGGAGAGACACCAAGTAGACCCTGGCTTCAGGAAGCCCATGGTGGGAGAGGCAGAAAGGCCATAATGTGATTCCATTGCCTTCTACGAGAAAAGTCCAAGAATGTGGCCCCATGACGATGAAGTTGACAAGTACTCAAGCCAGGTAGTGGCTTCCAGGTGATAGACCAAGGGATGGAGGCAGCCTGTGTCTAAATCCCACAAGCTGTGTCTCATGGGGGTTTTCGAGAAGCCCCAGCAGCCATGTCCTTGGCATGCCTCCCTCTCAGATTTTAAACATTGATTTATTTGTACGTAAATCAGCAATGATTATTTTCTCCCACACTCCATTCATTAGCCTGGTGACTTTTCAATGCTGGGAAAGGGGTGCTTACCCCCTGTCCTGGAGATATTAAGGGGCCCTATCAGGGGGTGCTCATAACATTGAGCAGGTGGAGTCCAGGGACCTCGCTTAACATTCTTTAATGCCCAGGATGGTTCTCCTGCTTGGAGGCAGAGAATTATCCATCCTGAGATGTCACTAGCATCACAGCTGAAAAGCTGGCAAGCCCTCTTGTTAAACCCAAAATTCTAAATCCAAGAGACCACCAAAGAGCCAGCTCCGATGCAAACACACGAGGGTCTTTATTCAGGCTTGATTCTGGGCTCACAAACCGAAACCGACGCAGCGGCTCGAGCTTGAGAACCCGGATCCAGTATAGCAAGCAGTTTTTATGCACAAGTACAGAGAGTGGGGCTGGGCATGACAGGTTTTTCCTAGGTTTTGTAACATTAACCAATCAGAAGTGGTCATGACGTAGAAACCGAAGTCCACGGACCTTGCATAATTAGTCTCCAATCAGGTCTGCAGTGATGTCAAGGGACAGGGGTGCTTGAGATTGGTTGGTTTGTATTTAGTTTTGTGCGAGCTCGAGCTTAGTTGTCTGTGATTGATGGGAAATGGCTAAAAGGGCAGAGTGAAACGCCAGATAAGCTAAGTTTACACAATCACTGTGCATAAATTAACTTTGGCATGCGAGCAGGAGGTTTGAAACAACACAAAACCCACCAGGAGAGTGGCTGGTGCCACAGAGTTTACCATAATCTAAGCAAAGGAATGTCCGGAAGGGGCTTATTGTTTAACATTTACACCCCGTTGCAAAAGCAGAAGAAGCCAACATGACAATTGGGATAAACAAAAGCTTAACAAAGTTCTAAGTACAAACACTGCTTAAAGCATTGTATAATTTTACAATCACAGTCACCACCAGGCACCCAGCATGTGCCTGGTCCTACGGGGTCTGAGGTAGGATTTAAAATACTAAGAATTCATAAATTATAGTGAACGTGAGGTAGGGATATATAAAATACAATGAATGTGAGGTAGAAATTCATACAGTCTCTCACTCTGTGTTTATGCTTCTTCCTCATGATTGTGCAGGTGAGCTTCCACCCCAAACCCAGCATGCACAGAAGAGTATCTCATGTAGGGTTACAGTGTCTCTGAGCTTCAGTCTTCCCATCCAGAGGGTGGAAACAGAGGACCTCTTGCCCTTCTTCCCCAAGTGTCATACTCTAGAGGCAGGAGCATGTGGCCTGAGGGCTGAGCACCACCACCCTCCAGGCAAAACAGAAATAGGAGTTATATGAGTTATGATTCTGGAAGCCAGGTGGCAGTGAGCCCACTGACTCCTGCTGACGAGCGGAGCTGACTTCATAATGTGCCAGTGCTAGTGATGAAAGTCTGGGATACTGGGAGGCTGAAAGTGTAGATGACTGTGAGGCTGTCAGGCTGGGAGGCTAGAAGCCTGGGAGGCTGGGATGCTAGAAAACTGGAAGACTGGAAGGTTGAATACTGGGAGGCTAGAAGGCTAGAAACTAGGAGGCTAGAATACTGGGAGTTTAGGAGACAGGAAGACTGGGAGGCTGGAAGGCCAGGAGGCTGAGATGCTAGAAGCCTGGAAGACTGGAAACCTGGAAGGCTGGAAGACTGAGAGGCTGGAGAGCTGGAAGACTGGAGGGCTGGGAGGTTAGAAACCTGGAAGACTGGAAGACTAGAAGGCTGGAAGGCTGAGAGGCTGGAAGGCTGGAAGACTGAAGAACTAGAAGTTTGGGATACTAGAAGGCTGGGAGGCAGGGAGGCTGGGAGGCCAGGTGGCTGGCCGCTATTACAGGTCAGAGAGATGCCTTAGTCTTCAATTTGTACCCTTCAGCCTCCTCTGTCTCTCTCTGTTTTGGTCCCTCCCTGTGAAGTAGGGTCCAAGAAGTTAAATAATGGCCCACTGACTCAATTTTAACAAAGGAGATGTTTATTAGTAAAGGCTCTGCCAGCTGGCGACCGATCGCAGGAAGAGAATTCTAAGCAAGACAGCCCTGAGTCGCCACTCTGAGTTTTCTTACGTAGTCCTAGCTTACATCTTGGTTAGCTAAAGTTAGATTTGGACATTTTCCAGAGCTCTTATCGCAATATTCTGCTGACATCGGCAAGGGAGCGAGTTTACAGAAGCAGATGTGCTAATTATGCAAGTGTGGCGGGTAAGGATACAATTAATCTTGCAGTGTTTACAGAGGAAAAAACTTCAAAAGTCTCCAGGAAAGGAGTAATGTTTGTTTCAAGGCTGAAGTCATTTCTTTGATCCACCCACCCTTATAATCCGAGGGGCAGAGGCTCCTTCTTTTCTCTTTCACATTCCCCCCTTTCAGTTGTGCAGAGAGTCAAATCATTGACTCTTCAGACAAGGGGGTGTAGTGGGACCTGGGAACCATTATTTTTACGGGCATGATACTGTTTTTAATGTAAGTTAGAATATACTTGATAATGCAAGGTTTCACAGTAATGCCTATTAAGAGTAGGAGGAGAGGGCCGGCTACTGCTGAAATTAGGGTGGTGAGCCAGGGGGACCAAGAGAAGAGGGACTGACACCAGTTCCCCGAGGCTTGATTTTGTAACTCTCGCTGTCTGATTTTTTTTTTTAACTTGAGTAAGGGTTTTTCATACTGTCCCTGACTTGTTGGCATAGAAGTAACAAGCTTCTCCCAAGGCCATGCACAATTCCCCTTGTTTCATGAAGAGGAGGTTTAAGCCCCTTTTATTCTGGAGCACCACTTTGGCCAGGGAATTTACTTGTTTAATTTTATAGTAAATAAAGTTAGTTTTACAGCAATTAAAATGACAGGCAGTTCGGCAAATATAAAGGTTGACAAAGCAAAACAATGACTTATCAGTAATGTCCACTGAGTTCTTAAGCTGAATCCTTAATTTTCTGCCGTGTGTTGATCAGTTAGCCTCCAGTGTGTGACTGAAGCAGGACTTGAAGTATTCTCAGGCTTTTAGAGCTGGGCTTGAGAAATGTTGACTTTCTGGACGGTCAGCTTAAGGGGTATTGCCAAATCTGCAGTGCACTTCCAATCCTATTCTGCTATAATGGATTCGAGGAACTACTTCAGCTACTTTGACTGCAGTCGGGGTAGATAATAGAACAGTAAATGGCCCCCTTTAGAGGGGCTTTAGAGGTTGTACATTTCACTCTTTTATCCATACCATATTACCTGGTTTAAAAGAATGGGCATTGGTAGTTAAACTAATTGGCAATCATCTTTTGACTTGACAATGGATGGCATTTAGGACCGAACCCAAGGCTTGCATTTGCTGTTTTAGAGTAAGACTTTTTAATTTTTCTTTTTATGTTTCCCTGTATGCTCTTAATGAGAGGGGGTGGCCACCCATAAAGAATTTTAAAAGGCGAGAAACCTGTTTAATTTATTTAAAGGCCTGTTTTGGGGTGTTTTCCC
>NW_007178942.1:5067-6897 GCF_000164805.1 Carlito syrichta
ATAATTTGAACTAGGCACTCAAGTAAATTTTTATATAAAATTTGAAGAGAAATCCAAAAATGTTTGGAGACTTGCATCCATAAATGACTTTATTATGCCTAGATTGTTTATAGATTTTTTTCTGTATATATTGTTTTCATAAGCTTTTCTTATGCCATTTTGGCACACATATTATTTTATTTTTGTTCTTTAACCCCTTTTTAAAAAAATTCTTAGATAACTATTTACTTTATTATAGGACAGAAATTTACCATATAAGACTTCCTCTTAGATAAAAATATCCTTTTTCTTATATTTCTTCTTTGTTTTCTTACTAAAACCTTATTTGTATACTAACAACACTCTTTATATTTTTTCTTTGCTTTTGCTTTCCCTTTTTATTTATTTATAGATAACCTTTTACAGTTATAATTTGAATTCACCTTTTAGTAACTGTTAGGTGAAACATTTAACTTTGGTAACACCTTTAATTCCACTAGAGAGCAGGTTTTAGGAGTAAGAAGTTCAGTATGAGCACAAGGGCTAAAACCTTAGCCTTGGTATTAATTAAGAAATGAATTTGGATCCCAGTCACATTTATATAGACCTAAGGATTTTCTGGGTTGATGGCAAACAAAACACTGCATTGGGCCGTGACCCTCCCCCTTCAATCAACAGCCACCATCACGAAGCTAGGTGTACCCCCCTCTTCAGGAGAGGCCGCACCATCTCTTTCAGTGACTTTTTAATCCGGTTGTTGGACAAAGTCCTGGGGTTTAAGAGCAATTGTGCTTTAAGTGCCCAGGTTGGCCACATTCATAGTGGTTGACACCATCCCCCTTAGCAGGTTTATTCTTATCAGGCTTCTTTTGGGTGACTGGAGCTTTGTTTTTAGTGGCAACTGCCAATAGGTCTGTTTACCTTTTCTTTGGCTGGTGTTCATTTTGAAGTTATTTTTCTTTTTTTTCTTAATGTTTCAGTTTTTAAGAACTTCAGAGGCTTTATATAATTGGGAATTTGGTATTCATAGTCCTGAGTTAAGCCTCCGGAGTTAGGCATTTAACATTCTATAGGATATATTCTTGTTTGCAAAGTAGTGAAATAAATATTTTTTTGCCTCTGCATACAGAACTTTTGACTATTTTATTTTATTATTTTTATTATTATTATTTAAATTTTAAACCATGAAACCTTAATTTGCTTTAGTTATTTAAAGTCTGTCCCATTGGGCTGTTTGAGGGTACAGATTATTACATATTTTCTTGGTCACGTTTTTTGAAAACCAAGAATTTGTTTTAAACGCTTGCAATTAATTTCTCAAAGGAGAATTTTAAAACAAACAAATAGCTAAATAAAAATCATAAACAGCAATGGTAGGAATTCCTGGAACCCTGATGGCTTCTTCCAGGCTGAGTGTTCTCATCCTTCCTTGAAGCCCCCTTTTTTTGCTTCATGACTTTTCAATGATGTCTACAAAATGGCCTGGTACAAAACCTTTTTAGAGTGAACAGACCACGTAGATGTAAAATGATCTGTTTTTACTTATTCCTAATTAGGAACAGGCAAAATTGTTAAAACAAACAAACAAACAAAAACCTCATGAATTGCTAAACAATAGTCTTAGTTGTAAGATGTGGACAATTCAATGAAAGTGATTAGGTCTCACTTTATGCTCCACAGAGTGTGCCTAGTACTTGACCTGTCCCTTAGGTGAAATACTGAGCTTACAAGGTGACTTAATCAGGTGGGAATGGCCAGTTCCCATGCCTTACTAAGTCCTGCAAAGTATTTGGCATTTAAAGCTTCACCAATCTTGTATAGAGGTGTGCTAGTTAAGCATAGCCAAAAAGG
>NW_007178943.1:0-808 GCF_000164805.1 Carlito syrichta
CGAGGCTTGATTTTGTAACTCTCGCTGTCTGATTTTTTTTTTAACTTGAGTAAGGGTTTTTCATACCGTCCCTGACTTGTTGGCATAGAAGTAACAAGCTTCTCCCAAGGCCATGCACAATTCCCCTTGTTTCATGAAGAGGAGGTTTAAGCCCCTTTTATTCTGGAGCACCACTTTGGCCAGGGAATTTACTTGTTTAATTTTATAGTAAATAAAGTTAGTTTTACAGCAATTAAAATGACAGGCAGTTCGGCAAATATAAAGGTTGACAAAGCAAAACAATGACTTATCAGTAATGTCCACTGAGTTCTTAAGCTGAATCCTTAATTTTCTGCCGTGTGTTGATCAGTTAGCCTCCAGTGTGTGACTGAAGCAGGACTTGAAGTATTCTCAGGCTTTTAGAGCTGGGCTTGAGAAATGTTGACTTTCTGGACGGTCAGCTTAAGGGGTATTGCCAAATCTGCAGTGCACTTCCAATCCTATTCTGCTATAATGGATTCGAGGAACTACTTCAGCTACTTTGACTGCAGTCGGGGTAGATAATAGAACAGTAAATGGCCCCCTTTAGAGGGGCTTTAGAGGTTGTACATTTCACTCTTTTATCCATACCATATTACCTGGTTTAAAAGAATGGGCATTGGTAGTTAAACTAATTGGCAATCATCTTTTGACTTGACAATGGATGGCATTTATGACCGAACCCAAGGCTTGCATTTGCTGTTTTAGAGTAAGACTTTTTAATTTTTCTTTTTATGTTTCCCTGTATGCTCTTAATGAGAGGGGGTGGCCACCCATAAAGAATTTTAAA
>NW_007178944.1:0-716 GCF_000164805.1 Carlito syrichta
CTTGGTTTGACGACACATATAACGCACATTCTTTTTGTTCTCAATAAGACTCCCAGATGTTACCTGATGATGTGGAAGTAAAATCTCTTATATACCAGTATTCATTCACCCAAAAGGTCAGGAGGGCCCTGGTAGCCAATATTGCTGGATCCCCTTCAAGAATAAGTCCGAAATATGTGGGAACTCCTAAGCCAAGTTACGAAATCAAACTAAAATTCCAGCAGTAGTTTCTGGATTAGGAGGTAAACCTGAAGTCAGAAATTACACTAAACATGGCGAGATGATTCATTGGGTTGTGGAATCTGGCCTTAGAGTCTCCTGCAAAAAAAAGCCAAACAGATGGCCAGATTCTCTATTACACCTAAGAAGACGAGCAGCTGGTTCCTGGTGATTGGTAATGACAGATTTGTGATAGGGATATAGGAATTAGTTCTGAAAATGTGGGGACTGGGATTCCCAAATGCCTGATTAGCATTTAGAAAAATCCTGTGGCTTCTAGATATGAGTACTTCCTTAAGCCAGGGAAAAATGAGCGACTGCCCAGAAGTTTGCTGGTCACATGGAAACTGATTTTTCTTGTTCCACATTGGTAACATGAGTAGGAGCTTACTAGGGACATAGTGTCTCAGATTCCTGTTTCATTCTCAGAAAACGACCAGATGTTTCCCAGTGCCCTGTAAGTCCAAACCCGTCGCTCCCAGTAGGGAGACTCCAGA
>NW_007178945.1:0-722 GCF_000164805.1 Carlito syrichta
CAAAGTAAGAGGACATACATAAAGAATAGGAGATGAACAACAGAAGTAAAATCAATCCCTTTACCCGTGAATAACAAAATTAAAGAAGACGGTGATGTGGAGGGAAGGAAAAAGTAGAAAGGGGGAAAAAATCGCACAAATGAAGAAAAACCTAAAGAAGAATATAGGTCCTACACAGACCCCTAGGAAATCAGACACTGAGAAAACAGATTCTGGAACACAAACAATGAAGAGTCCCCAGAATGACTGGTTACATGCAACAAACCCAGACAACAAGACATTAATAGAGAATTTTAAAAATTGAGGAGAGACAAGAAGAAAATAGGAAGGAACTGTTGTCAGAAATGACAGCAGTAAAGAATACTGTGATGGAAATGAACAACAGACTAATAAGCATGGAAAGCAGAATCAGTCAAGCCGAAGAAAGAATCTCAGAGCTCAAAGACCAAAACACAGAACTAACCCAAACTGTCAAAAGCATAGAAAAGAAGCTCAAAAAGACAGAACAAAACCTGCAAGAGATGAATGATCACATCAAGAGACCAAACCTAAGAATAATTGGGCTTCCTGAGGCAGAAAGAGAAACAGAAGCCACGCTGGAACAAACATTTCATGAAATCATTCAAGAAAAATTCCCTCATCTCATTAAGGATGAAAAAATTCAAACACAAGAGATTCAGAGAACCCCTGCAAGACAAAAAACGAGAAGACCAACTCCCAGG
>NW_007178946.1:0-743 GCF_000164805.1 Carlito syrichta
CAAAGAAGAATATAGGTCCTACACAGACCCCTAGGAAATCAGACACTGAGAAAACAGATTCTGGAACACAAACAATGAAGAGTCCCCAGAATGACTGGTTACATGCAACAAACCCAGACAACAAGACATTAATAGAGAATTTTAAAAATTGAGGAGAGACAAGAAGAAAATAGGAAGGAACTGTTGTCAGAAATGACAGCAGTAAAGAATACTGTGATGGAAATGAACAACAGACTAATAAGCATGGAAAGCAGAATCAGTCAAGCCGAAGAAAGAATCTCAGAGCTCAAAGACCAAAACACAGAACTAACCCAAACTGTCAAAAGCATAGAAAAGAAGCTCAAAAAGACAGAACAAAACCTGCAAGAGATGAATGATCACATCAAGAGACCAAACCTAAGAATAATTGGGCTTCCTGAGGCAGAAAGAGAAACAGAAGCCACGCTGGAACAAACATTTCATGAAATCATTCAAGAAAAATTCCCTCATCTCATTAAGGATGAAAAAATTCAAACACAAGAGATTCAGAGAACCCCTGCAAGACAAAAAACGAGAAGACCAACTCCCAGGCACATAATAATTCGCCTAAACAAAGTAGCTATGAAAGGAAAAATCCTAAGGCAGCAAGAGAAAAAGGCCAGACTACCTACCAGGGAAAACCAATTAGAATAGCAGCAGTTTTCTCCACCGAAGCCCTTCAGGCCAGAGAGCCTGGAGCCCTATCTTCAAGTTCTAAAAGAGAA
>NW_007178947.1:0-761 GCF_000164805.1 Carlito syrichta
TAATGACTTATTCTATTCCTACTGTATTGTTCCCTTTTTTCTCTTTTCCTTTTCCTTTTCTTCTCTTTTCTTCTGTCTGTAAACCATGTCTTTGTATAGAGGAACAGCACACTAATAAGGTGGTTGGATAGCTGGTATGTTAGCATCACTATATGTTTTATTTTTGTTTGTATGAGAGTTGGTTCGACTGTAGCTGTGGTCTATTGTTTTTATCTGTTTTAGTATAGGCCTCTCTCTCTATTTGTTGGCACACTCGTTTGTTTCCCCCTTTACTCCTCTATCTCTCCACTCCCCTCTTCAACCCACTATCTGCTCCATTCTCTCCCCTCTGCTAACCACATTTTATTTCAGGGAGTAAACCTACAGCCCCACTGCCCTGGAAAGATTCCAGGGCAGTGGGAAGTGGGTTCCACATTATCCACACGCCTGTCAGTGAATACCAGGACCTGCAGACAGATTTTGAATCACAGCTCTCTCCTTAAGTACATCTCAAAACTGCAAAAAGGACCACCTCCAACCTACAGTGCAACTTCAGAATTGAACAAAGTAAGAGGACATACATAAAGAATAGGAGATTGAACAAACAGAAGTAAAGCCAATCCCTTTACCCCTGAATAACAGAATTAAAGAAGACGGTGACGTGGAGGGAAGGAAAAAGTAAGAGGGGAGAAAACCGCACAATGAAGAAAAACCAAAAGAAGAATATAGGTCTTACACAGACCCCTGGGAAATCAGACATGAGAAAACAGATTCTGGAACAC
>NW_007178948.1:0-784 GCF_000164805.1 Carlito syrichta
GCGGTACTAGAGTGGTACAATCACACCTGACCACAGGGTAGACCTCCGGGGTCAGGCAATCCTCCCAAGCGGCTGCAACGAAAAGCCTATGTCTCTAAGCCCAGCTCATTGATGACATTTTGGAGATAGAGATGAGGCTGCCTGATGTTACACAGTCATGTTTCAACTCCTGGGCTCCAGCAATCTTCCGTCCTCAGTCCGCCAAAGTGCTAGATGACAGGTGGGAGATTCCATGCCTGGCCTACCCTTAGCGGGAGTGGTTTTGGTCCACAATGAAGTGTGCTTTGATTGCGGGGATACGCTTCCTAGCTGTCCATAGCCAACGATTTAGCTTGCTTCCCTTAGGGTTCTATGAGTTTCCTTTACTTCTCACCACCAACATTCACCACTCAACTTTGCGGAGAGCACCCTGGCATTTGTTCTTGCCACAGAGTCTCCTTGAAAAGTAGCCAGACCTGTGAGTGAGAATTTCAGAGTGCTGTGATCATAGACAGTGCCTCTACTGCGAGGAAAACCTTCTCCAAACCCATGCGCGGGAGCCAACGGGAAGGACAGAGACCCACTTCTCTTGGAGTGACATCCATGCTTCAGGGGTGGGTGCTGAGTGAGGCCAGGTGTCCAGGTCCTAACGGGTGATCGCCACCAGCATGTAACCTCTGCTCTACAAGAAAAGCAGCGTGAAGACAATCTGAACCCCACTGTCCCGGCCTGCCCGGCCCTGCACAGAGCTCCAATCCTGTGAGTGGGCAACAGATGGCGGAAGGAAGCCCCAGCCTCTGGGACG
>NW_007178949.1:0-935 GCF_000164805.1 Carlito syrichta
TAACGGGTGATCGCCACCAGCATGTAACCTCTGCTCTACAAGAAAAGCAGCGTGAAGACAATCTGAACCCCACTGTCCCGGCCTGCCCGGCCCTGCACAGAGCTCCAATCCTGTTAGTGGGCAACAGATGGCGGAAGGAAGCCCCAGCCTCTGGGACTCACTTGCCAGGAACGGAGCCTCCATGACTCAGAGCTGGAAGGAAGAAGACACTGACTCTCCGGTCTGGGAGCTGAGGGGAGACACAGCATCATCTTCTCGGCCACACTCAACCAAGCAGACCTTTCGTCATGTACAGCTCGGGGTGGGGATAGGTCATGGCCGTGTGCCACCTACTCTCAATGCTCTCTCGGAGACCAAACCTGTCTGGTGGCTTGGATGCCTAACTTAGGACAACTTCCAGAGACTTTCAAGAGCTTTTGGAAAGCAGCAGCTATCATGGGCTAGGATTGTTCTCCGAGCGGATGTCCACCGAGCTCCCATACTGTTGGTGCAGGTGTGGAATCTCTAGGCTTTTTCTTCAATTATTCATTGGAAGGCATTCATCGGCATTTCGGACACCAATCCTCAGCCACGTATAGTAAAATGAATTCAATTAGAAACCATGCCAAGTGGGATTGATTTCTGGGAAACATGTGTAGCACAACGTACAAAACGTAAATGTCATTTCAACAAAACTCAACAAAGGAAAATTCCGCACTAGCAGTATAAAAGTAGCCACATACAACCTTCTTTATTGAGGTCGAAGGGATTTGAGAAAAATTCACACTGATTCATGATACAAACACTAAAATGTAACTCAGAATAGAAGACAACCTCCTTCACCTGATAAAGGCCACATAGGAACACACAAAACTATCATGATTACGCCATGGTGAAACTTTCAGCTTTTCCCTGAAGATCAAGAAGTATACGTGGATATAGTCTTCCACCACTTC
>NW_007178950.1:0-832 GCF_000164805.1 Carlito syrichta
GAACGGAGCCTCCATGGCTCAGAGCTGGAAGGAAGAAGACACTGACTCTCCGGTCTGGGAGCTGAGGGGAGACACAGCATCATCTTCTCGGCCACACTCAACCAAGCAGACCTTTCGTCATGTACAGCTCGGGGTGGGGATAGGTCATGGCCATGTGCCACCTACTCTCAATGCTCTCTCGGAGACCAAACCTGTCTGGTGGCTTGGATGCCTAACTTAGGACAACTTCCAGAGACTTTCAAGAGCTTTTGGAAAGCAGCAGCTATCATGGGCTAGGATTGTTCTCCGAGCGGATGTCCACCGAGCTCCCATACTGTTGGTGCAGGTGTGGAATCTCTAGGCTTTTTCTTCAGTTATTCATTGGAAGGCATTCATCGGCATTTCGGACACCAATCCTCAGCCACGTATAGTAAAATGAATTCAATTAGAAACCATGCCAAGTGGGATTGATTTCTGGGAAACATGTGTAGCACAACGTACAAAACGTAAATGTCATTTCAACAAAACTCAACAAAGGAAAATTCCGCACTAGCAGTATAAAAGTAGCCACATACAACCTTCTTTATTGAGGTCGAAGGGATTTGAGAAAAATTCACACTGATTCATGATACAAACACTAAAATGTAACTCAGAATAGAAGACAACCTCCTTCACCTGATAAAGGCCACATAGGAACACACAAAACTATCATGATCACGCCATGGTGAAACTTTCAGCTTTTCCCTGAAGATCAAGAAGTATACGTGGATATAGTCTTCCACCACTTCCCTTCAAGATAGGGTTAAGAATGCTGAACAGAACAATTAAACAAAAAACAATTTTTTCAAGGTAT
>NW_007178951.1:0-812 GCF_000164805.1 Carlito syrichta
CAAGCAGACCTTTCGTCATGTACAGCTCGGGGTGGGGATAGGTCATGGCCATGTGCCACCTACTCTCAATGCTCTCTCGGAGACCAAACCTGTCTGGTGGCTTGGATGCCTAACTTAGGACAACTTCCAGAGACTTTCAAGAGCTTTTGGAAAGCAGCAGCTATCATGGGCTAGGATTGTTCTCCGAGCGGATGTCCACCGAGCTCCCATACTGTTGGTGCAGGTGTGGAATCTCTAGGCTTTTTCTTCAGTTATTCATTGGAAGGCATTCATCGGCATTTCGGACACCAATCCTCAGCCACGTATAGTAAAATGAATTCAATTAGAAACCATGCCAAGTGGGATTGATTTCTGGGAAACATGTGTAGCACAACGTACAAAACGTAAATGTCATTTCAACAAAACTCAACAAAGGAAAATTCCGCACTAGCAGTATAAAAGTAGCCACATACAACCTTCTTTATTGAGGTCGAAGGGATTTGAGAAAAATTCACACTGATTCATGATACAAACACTAAAATGTAACTCAGAATAGAGGACAACCTCCTTCACCTGATAAAGGCAACATAGGAACACACAAAACTATCATGATCACGCCATGGTGAAACTTTCAGCTTTTCCCTGAAGATCAAGAAGTATACGTGGATATAGTCTTCCACCACTTCCCTTCAAGATAGGGTTAAGAATGCTGAACAGAACAATTAAACAAAAAACAATTTTTCAAGGTATCCTCACGGGAGACGAAGGAGTAAAGTTAACTCAGTTCTCGTAGACACGACGCTACGTATAGACAGCTCCAACAAGTCACCAGA
>NW_007178952.1:0-856 GCF_000164805.1 Carlito syrichta
TCTAGCAGTATAAAAGTAGCCACATACAACCTTCTTTATTGAGGTCGAAGGGATTTGAGAAAAATTCACACTGATTCATGATACAAACACTAAAATGTAACTCAGAATAGAAGACAACCTCCTTCACCTGATAAAGGCCACATAGGAACACACAAAACTATCATGATTACGCCATGGTGAAACTTTCAGCTTTTCCCTGAAGATCAAGAAGTATACGTGGATATAGTCTTCCACCACTTCCCTTCAAGATAGGGTTAAGAATGCTGAACAGAACAATTAAACAAAAAACAATTTTTCAAGGTATCCTCACGGGAGACGAAGGAGTAAAGTTAACTCAGTTCTCATAGACACGACGTTACGTATGGATAGCTCCAACAAGTTCACCAGACACACACACACACAAACACACACACACACACACAGACACTGACCCTTTCAGAACTAAAAATTCAGCATTGTTGCGGAACACAAATTCAGCATACCAAAACCAGGTGTCTCTCTACACGTTCAAAGTCAACCTGAAGAAACCACTAAGGACACAATTCATTTCCAGTAGCAGCCAAAACCAAAAATAGTGAAAAAAATGTTAAGCCGACAATAGAATAGTACACTAAACAGTACACAGTATTGCTGAGAGACATTACAGACGACATAAGCAAATGAAAAGGAAATACTGGGTTCAATAAATAAAAACCGTGATATTGGAAGGTGCTACTACTACACAAAGCATTACAAACAAAAGGAAATCTCTACCCAAACCCAAATATCTTGTCTTTCAGTAGAATTGCATGAGACCTGCAATAGCCCAAACTGTCTTCAAAATGGACAAAGTTTAGGGTTTTACACTTTCTGCTTT
>NW_007178953.1:0-806 GCF_000164805.1 Carlito syrichta
CCTCTAACATGACCAGTAAAAAAAGACATATTTCTTTGACAAATTAAAAGCTGTAATTCCTCCAGTAACCTGAAAATACTGGAATTGAATGTTAAAGGAGCTGTTTCAATATGAGGAAACAAAGTTACTATATATTTAGAATCAGAATATAAGTTAAAGGGATCAGATATTAAAGCTTTAAAAACTGCAATTACTGCACGTAACGCGACTCGTTGCCCTGAGGTTTCTTCCGCTAAAAATGTAAATAGTTGATTATCAATAACATATGCTGCAGTACCTGAAGAAGATCCATCTGTGAAAACAAGCTTAGCTGGAGGTGGCAATGGTTGAGAGGAACACTGAGTAGGAAAAATTAAAGCTTTATTGTTCAAGAATTGCAGCAAAGGATTAGCAGGAAGATGAAATGAAATAGTTCCTATAAAACCTAATAATGCTATTAACCATTCAGGTTCTTCAGCCAGTAAAGCAGTCTAACTGTTCTTTAGTATAAGGTATGATGATTTTATTAGGATCAGAACCAAACAATCCTCTGCTTCTTAGTCTTCTTTTTCTATTTAATTTAGCAGCATAAGCAGGATATGCTATTAAAATTCTTTTAGTGGTTACTGGTAAATGAATCCATTCTAATGGTCCTTGTTGCCATAAACATCCAGTAGGTGTATATTCAGTTGATAGTATTACTAATAACCAAGGTCGTGAATAATCAAGTCTCTTAACTTTCTGATCAGCAAGTTTATCCTGAACTAATATTAGGGCTTTAGCATCTTCTGGAGTTAAATTCCTAGGAGACCTAGGATTCGGATCTC
>NW_007178954.1:0-373 GCF_000164805.1 Carlito syrichta
CTGGATGGACTAGAGTCTATAATACTGAGTGACCTCTCACAAAAACAAACATCCGAATATCACATGTTCTCACTCATATAATGGACCTTGAACATCCAATGCAATACTATGAGAAAATGACAGATGGTACTGGGAAACTATGGGGGGGAGGGGGATGGGATTAACAGTAGCAAATATCTGTTGGGGGATGGGAAAACACTTCTTATCTACAGGGTGCCTGAATGATACGTCATTGTACTCCTAACCCTTAACTGTACCCCACAAAACCATAATAAAAAATACTGATTAATGAAAAATAAATTATCACTATTACTATATAATTCATTAAATTATAAGTATCGACTTATGGGATTAAAATATATCTCCCTTAAAG
>NW_007178955.1:0-2121 GCF_000164805.1 Carlito syrichta
CGAGCTCCTGTTTGAGGAGTAGGCTGCGATGCTGGGGTCCCCAGCCTCCCGGGGGCGAGAGTCAGAGACCCACTGCAGATCTCCCTTGCAGAGGGCTTCAGACACCGGGTTGCCAGGTCGCCATCTTGCCCCGGGGACTATAAATGTTGATTCTTTTCTGAAAATGTGGGTCTGCAGTAGAAAAATCTTGTCTGGTTAAGAGAGGAAAACAATACACTATTCCACAGTAGACAAGTTTTGGGAATTGGCTTGAGATGGGACTAAAATAAATATAGGAGAAAAAGCAATATGAAAATCAAATTTGTTTTATCTGTTGGCTAGATCATGGACAGCTCCCAAATTATCACTGTCTCCACTGTAGCTATTGTCTTGATTATGCTCCTTTGGTGTATTCTAAGGAAATAAAAAAGTCATGACTCTTTAATCATGTTTATACATTCTAATATTCAAGGATCATTTAAAATTCTGAACAAGCTAGGCACAGTGACTCACACCTATAATCCCAACAGTTTTAGAGGTGGAACCAAGAGGACTGCCTGAGTCCAGGGGTTCGAGGCCAGCCTGGGCAACTTGGTGAGTCATCATCTCTACAATAAATCAAAAAATAGGCATGGTGACACAGACCTGTGGTTCCAGCTACTTGGAAAGCTGATGTGGAAGGATTGCCTGAGCCCAGGAGGTCGAGGCTGTAGTGGCTGTGAGTGTGCCCCTGCACTCCAGTCTGGGTGACAGAGTGAGACTCTGACTCAAAAATACATAAATAGATAAAAACAAATAAATAACATTTTAAAGTAAATTGCTTTAAGTAAGATGCAATATGTAAGGTATAGAAAGAGGGAAATGGCTGTTTTACCACAAAAAGTATAAAATAATGTTGAAGTCCCCAGCTTAGATCAAGGAAAAAAAGAAATCCCAAGAGTACAACTTTCTATTGGACTTCCCAAACAGATATATTTGCCCTAAGTCTCAAGGCTGGTATAGAGATCTCCCAAGTGACATAAAGAAAATGCTTAAACTAAGCCTAGCAAGAGTGCAAAAGCCTCTTCCCAGAAGAAATGAAAATATAATGCCATCACAATGCCAAGAGCAAGAAAAATAATTCTATCATCACAATTAAGCACTGCCCTATGCTACCGTGGAACCAGAATACTCTCTCTGAAGCTCTTTCTTACTAACAAAACTATACAGCCTTTTCTAGGTCTACTCTTCCAGCTGCACCTATCCTGAGTCTTGGCCTCTGTTTATGCTCTTTCCCAACCAAGGTCCTCCCCAAATAATCTGACTCTCAAACCAATCCCTTATCCCAGTGATTAAGTCCTGTATTAACTGCTGTCATGACTTTGGCCTGTTCGAGCTATGGTTTACACCTATTACCGATTCCAGTTTGACGATATAATTGGTTCATTTTCTATTCATTCATTTCTCCAATGATCTATTTTTTATTTATGAAATCCAATTTAAAAATTTTGGACACATTAATATGCAATTAACTACTGTGAAAACATTAATGTTTAAATGTGATAATAGTATGGTAGCTACATAGGAAAAAGTACTTATTTTCACAGGAAAGTAAACAAGGGAGGTGCAACAATGTCTAGAGTTTACTTGGTTTAGCCAAAATACACACACATATAAAGCAAATATGGCAAATGTTAATTGTTGAAACAGGTAGTGGATAGTCAGATAATTACTGTACTTTTCTTTCATGTTGAAAAATTGTTAGCTTCCACACAAAACATATTTATAGCAGCATTACTCATAATAACCAGAAGGTGGGAAAACCCCAAATG
Organism: Carlito syrichta; assembly: GCF_000164805.1. Lineage (NCBI taxonomy): Eukaryota > Metazoa > Chordata > Mammalia > Primates > Tarsiidae > Carlito > Carlito syrichta. Next base: position 1,791 of record NW_007178955.1, read on the forward strand.
CCTATCCACAGAAGAATGGATAAACAAAATGTGGTACAGGCATACAGTGAAATAGATTCGCAAAAAGGAATGCACTACTGATGCATGCTACAGCTTGGATGAACTTTGAAAACATGCTTAGTGAAAGAAGCTAGTTACAAAAGTCTACTTATTGTATGATGCCATGTGTATGAAAACCCCAAATAGGGAAATCTAGAGATGGAAAAGATTTTCATGTTTGCTTAGGGCCAGGGGAGTGAAAAGGGCATACAGGATAAAGTTAAAGGGTATGGGGTTTTTTTTGAGGTGATAAAAATGTGTAAAGTTGATAGCTACACATGTGTAAATATAG
>NW_007178956.1:0-778 GCF_000164805.1 Carlito syrichta
CAATGACACATAGAGCTGCTAAATCTTTTTTGTATTGTTGTAAGAGAGACTTTTTAAAGAAAAAAAGTAGCTGTCCCCAACTTGAACATCTTTCCTACTTTCACATATTTTATGTTTGTTTCTTATTCACAACCACTATATTTTCTCTCTCATTGCAGCATTTTTCTTCTAGTCAATCTAGAAACATCTTTCCTTATGACATTACTTACAGTATAGGATTTAAATTTTATTATATTTATATATAGTATTATATATTTAATACATTTTATTTCATTCTTTTTTTTTTTTTTTTTTGAGTTGGAGTCTCACTCTGTCGCCCAGACTGGAGTGCAGTGGCCGCTCCCGGCCACTGCAGCCTCGACCTGCTGGGCTCCGGCGATCCTTCCGCCTCAGCCTTCCAAGTAGCCGGAATTACAGGCGTGTGCTACCACGCCCGGCTGATTTTTTGATTTATTGTAGAGATGAGGTCTCGCTGCCCAGGCGGGTCTCGAACCCGCGGGCTCAGGCAATCCACTCACCTCTATTTCATTCTTTTTAATAGTATTGCATTAAAGCACTGATAATGAACAACTATTTCATTTTTTTATATTCATTAAAGAGTATTTTCTTTTGAACTGATAGGCAATTACATAGTGGCTAAATGCAATTTATTTCTGAATTACATCTTTAGCATTTTTGCATAAACAGACTGTAAAAGTAATCTGAAAATTTAGGTTCTCAGAATTTAGAAGAGAAAAACAAAAACAATAGATGAAACTAAGATGCATATGTGCTATCT
>NW_007178957.1:0-717 GCF_000164805.1 Carlito syrichta
AATGGCATTTTGTCTTGCACATGTAAAGCTTAACTATAATCGTCTTTTATGTTAAAAATGACAATTACTGTATTCTGTGTATGTTCTGCTTTAAACTCACACATATATTTGACCACTTGCCTTTTGATCTTATGTCTGTGTTTTAAAAACAATTCAACATCATTTACACAATTTATATTGTGGCTACACTATATACTTAATAATTTATCATCACTGATTTCCACCATGTTTTAGTAACAAATTGGTTTTTTTTAATTATTTTTGCTCGCTAGGTGAGTAAATCAACTTAATGAATGACCATTAAATAAGATAAAAGTTTTTTTACATTTTATATTTAAAACTTATGACTTATTTTTTATCGATACAATTGCATCAAAATTAATGGTTACTCTTTTCTAAATACCGAATTTATCCTTCAGTGACAAATAATGTTTACAAAGTGTGTGTTTATTCAAAATTTGCATTTTCAATTTGTCATTTGGAGCAATTGAAAAGAAAAGGGAGCTCTTTTATTTTTTTCCAATTGATACTTGCTTTACTGTCAGTAAGCAGCTATGAGTATGTTATTTTTGTGCTTATAAGAAAGGATGCCCCTTTTTTGTGCTGATCATTCTAAAGAAGAGAAATATGATTGTCATATGTGCTTATGATTATATTATTTAATTTTTGGGTAAAATTTTAATAATTAGATTTCATCTTGGTTTGGTCAATTGGTTG
>NW_007178957.1:2255-3077 GCF_000164805.1 Carlito syrichta
TGAAAGCGGAATATATATGCAAAAGTCTGCAAAGAGTGCAAATTTAGGATATGAAAAATGCTTTAAAAGTTACTTTCAAAAAGCGACCTGCCACAAATGGGCTTTACACTGTCATCTTTTTTTTAATCAGATCTGAAACCGCAAACTAATAGAACTTTCTTCTCTTCTTTTCTAGTAGGTGTAGTCCTTCCTTAATTTCAACTCATTAAAAAATGCTTTATAGTCTAGGGCAGTGGAAGGAAGCCTGGTTCAAATTTCTTAAAATCTTCAGTCTTATAAAACCTCGGGCTCTCCTCCCTCTAAGATTCTGTGTTTTAAATAACCTCTTGGAGCCACTAACAGCTTTAACAATACACAGCTTCAGGCCTAAATTCTTCTGTCAGTGGGAGGCCCTTTTTTGAAAAGCCCCTGAAGGAATTAACTACTTACCTGATCACCCTTCTCTGGGTCTGTTTTCAAGTCTTTTGGAAAGTCAGAGAGAATTACTTTTTTTTTAGTTGTTGGAGTCTCACTCTGTCACCCACACTGGAGTGCAGTGGCCGCTCCTGGCCACCGCAGCCTCGACCTGCTGGGCTCCGGCGATCCTTCCTCCTCAGCTTTCCAAGTAGCCGGAATTACAGGCATGCGCTACCACGCCCGGCTGATTTTTTTATTTATTGTAGAGATGAGGTCTCGCTGCCCAGGCGGGTCTCGAACCCGCAGGCTAAGGCAATCCACTCACCTCAGCCTCCAAGGCGCGGGATTACAGGCTAAACCACCAAACCTGACTTGAGAATTACTTTTACTTGGATGTCTCCATGACAACATCTGTCTATTCATCGT
>NW_007178958.1:0-848 GCF_000164805.1 Carlito syrichta
AAACATGACTTATTTTTTATCGATACAATTGCATCAAAATTAATGGTTACTCTTTTCTAAATACCGAATTTATCCTTCAGTGACAAATAATGTTTACAAAGTCTGTGTTTATTCAAAATTTGCATTTTCAATTTGTCATTTGGAGCAATTGAAAAGAAAAGGGAGCTCTTTTATTTTTTTCCAATTGATACTTGCTTTACTGTCAGTAAGCAGCTATGAGTATGTTATTTTTGTGCTTATAAGAAAGGATGCCCCTTTTTTGTGCTGATCATTCTAAAGAAGAGAAATATGATTGTCATATGTGCTTATGATTATATTATTTAATTTTTGGGTAAAATTTTAATAATTAGATTTCATCTTGGTTTGGTCAATTGGTTGAACAGAAACTATCCCCTTCCCTTGCCTGCATTTCAAAGACTGTTGAAGACACCATAAAACCAAAGGTAAAGCCAAGTGAAAGCCAGGCAGAGCTATCTCTTTGAAGCTGAGGACAACAAATGTATCACATTGAAGATAAAGGCTGAGAGGTTATTGAAATAGCACTAAGTAGAACATATGATCCAAATCAATAAAGGCAAAATATTTACTGTCTGATGATAAGATGGAGCTAGTAATTTCAGTAGTCTTGATTATGGGTCCTTAATGTGTGGGACCACAGGAAAAAAATTTACAGTAACCCATTGTAAGGTGCCATAAATTTTCCAGGTTTAAGAACCCCAAAATCAGGCTTTTAAGTGGAGAGCTAGTGGGGATGATCACTATTTCCTTCTTTAAATATTTCTTCTATAATAGGTTGAAGAGTCTCTGATAGAGTATGAGGTGCATACATTTTCACTTTCAGTATCTAC
>NW_007178959.1:0-930 GCF_000164805.1 Carlito syrichta
TCAAAATTGCATTTTCAATTTGTCATTTGGAGCAATTGAAAAGAAAAGGGAGCTCTTTTATTTTTTTCCAATTGATACTTGCTTTACTGTCAGTAAGCAGCTATGAGTATGTTATTTTTGTGCTTATAAGAAAGGATGCCCCTTTTTTGTGCTGATCATTCTAAAGAAGAGAAATATGATTGTCATATGTGCTTATGATTATATTATTTAATTTTTGGGTAAAATTTTAATAATTAGATTTCATCTTGGTTTGGTCAATTGGTTGAACAGAAACTATCCCCTTCCCTTGCCTGCATTTCAAAGACTGTTGAAGACACCATAAAACCAAAGGTAAAGCCAAGTGAAAGCCAGGCAGAGCTATCTCTTTGAAGCTGAGGACAACAAATGTATCACATTGAAGATAAAGGCTGAGAGGTTATTGAAATAGCACTAAGTAGAACATATGATCCAAATCAATAAAGGCAAAATATTTACTGTCTGATGATAAGATGGAGCTAGTAATTTCAGTAGTCTTGATTATGGGTCCTTAATGTGTGGGACCACAGGAAAAAAATTTACAGTAACCCATTGTAAGGTGCCATAAATTTTCTAGGTTTAAGAACCCCAAAATCAGGCTTTTAAGTGGAGAGCTAGTGGGGATGATCACTATTTCCTTCTTTAAATATTTCTTCTATAATAGGTTGAAGAGTCTCTGATAGAGTATGAGGTGCATACATTTTCACTTTCAGTATTCTACCACGTGGTGATGCTCTTGCTCACTTTGCTTGTTTAGACTTTTACAAAGCTCAACTTTCAAACTTTTCGATCTGTGGGAAAGAGAGACATATGCACACATACATATATACACACATATATCTACACATATGTATGTAAAGCACAAACAATAATTTTACATATTATTCTGAGAGAATAAATTTTTTACTTACCCTG
>NW_007178960.1:0-921 GCF_000164805.1 Carlito syrichta
AAGGATGCCCCTTTTTTGTGCTGATCATTCTAAAGAAGAGAAATATGATTGTCATATGTGCTTATGATTATATTATTTAATTTTTGGGTAAAATTTTAATAATTAGATTTCATCTTGGTTTGGTCGATTGGTTGAACAGAAACTATCCCCTTCCCTTGCCTGCATTTCAAAGACTGTTGAAGACACCATAAAACCAAAGGTAAAGCCAAGTGAAAGCCAGGCAGAGCTATCTCTTTGAAGCTGAGGACAACAAATGTATCACATTGAAGATAAAGGCTGAGAGGTTATTGAAATAGCACTAAGTAGAACATATGATCCAAATCAATAAAGGCAAAATATTTACTGTCTGATGATAAGATGGAGCTAGTAATTTCAGTAGTCTTGATTATGGGTCCTTAATGTGTGGGACCACAGGAAAAAAATTTACAGTAACCCATTGTAAGGTGCCATAAATTTTCTAGGTTTAAGAACCCCAAAATCAGGCTTTTAAGTGGAGAGCTAGTGGGGATGATCACTATTTCCTTCTTTAAATATTTCTTCTATAATAGGTTGAAGAGTCTCTGATAGAGTATGAGGTGCATACATTTTCACTTTCAGTATTCTACCACGTGGTGATGCTCTTGCTCACTTTGCTTGTTTAGACTTTTACAAAGCTCAACTTTCAAACTTTTCGATCTGTGGGAAAGAGAGACATATGCACACATACATATATACACACATATATCTACACATATGTATGTAAAGCACAAACAATAATTTTACATATTATTCTGAGAGAATAAATTTTTTACTTACCCTTTACACTGCAGATATAATCTTTGATAGTCTAATTACAGGGTTTTATACAAGATGATTGCATTCACAGTTCAATGAATGCTGTTAACAGCTTAAGCCAAGTGAGCATCTGATTGGAACCAAGAG
>NW_007178961.1:0-1755 GCF_000164805.1 Carlito syrichta
GCCAAGGAACAGATGGCCACAGGAAGACAAGGAGAATGTACCTGACGTGCCCAAGATTATATGCCTCCAACAGTGTAAATGTATGTGGAACCAGGTCACTTGTCCGGGTCCTGTGCTCAGTGCCTACATGACCGCTGCCTCCCACAGAGAGGGGGATGACTAAAAAGCATGCCTCAAATGATCACCATTTCACTCGATCCCTGTGAGAAACCATTAAAAGCTATGATCATGTTCATTCTCTAGGTGGGGGACTGGAGCTCACAGAGATTGATCCCCAGTGAAAACCAGGGAGTTACAGTACTGCCATCATCAGTGGGGCAGGAGGGCAACAGAATGCAGCAGGACAAAAAGCACACAAAGTTTAAAAACGTAAAGTGGCAGAGAGGGGTTAAAAACGGTTAAAATTATTTCTTTTAAAGATCAATCTGCAGGCTCCAAATCTGATAGACATGAGGCTTGAGAAAACTAAACAGCCTCTACTAGTTAGCAGCAAAGTATGCTGCTAAAAGGAAGAGAATGTTTGAACAAAGATGGATAAAGGTGCTTTCCTGGAAATGCAAGATAGTAACCAATTCACAACCTTACCCCAAATCCTCTCTTTGTGAGGTCATCAGTTTACAACCCCTGCTTGTTAAGCACATCCTGGAGACAGTTTGTTCTTTGAAAATCTGGTTTTGCTAAGTACAACCTTGCAAATTCCAAAGAAAAAAGTATAGCCATACAACCTGCCCCCCACCCCCTTACGAAAGCTAACATATAAAACCTCTCTCCTCTTTCTCTGGGTTGCTCAGCCTTGGAGCATTAGCCCACTGAGTAGCACTGGTGCTAATAAAAACACTACTTCTGAAGATAGTCTCGGTGTCATGGCCTCTCTGTTTTCTTGCAACATTTCACTCAGTTTTTCAGGACAACCTCCCAAATAACATTCATCCCCCGGTAACAGCACTGCCCTTCACCATTTTGGAGGATTACAATGGACAGGGTCTTTGTTTTTTTAAGTGGAAGATTGGAAAGAGAAAAACTGCTTTATTTGCACATTTTTCCTGCTAAAAGGCACGACAAGGCTTTTCCTCCAAGAATATTAAGCTTCAGAGAAATGACGTTATAAATGACACCTTGAAATTCTGAAAAGTTAAATTAATAAAATTGAAAACAGTTCAATCAGGGAAACATCAAAGATCACGTACAAGCTGTCATTAAAAACAGTTGGTCCAGCTCAGTGAAATCAGCTTGTAATCCCAGCACTTTGAGAGGTCGAGGTGGGTGGAATGCCTGAGCCTGTAGTTTTGAGACCAGACTGGTCAACTTGGCGAGACCTCAACTCTACAATAAATTAAAAATTAGCCAACTGTGGTAGCATGCACCTGTAGTTCCAGCCACTTGGAAGGCTGAGGCGGAAGGATCATTGGAGCCCAGCAGGTCAACGTTGGAGTAGCGGTGATCATGCCACTGCACTCCAGTCTGGGCGACAGAGTGAGACTTTGACTCAAAAAAAAAAAAAACCTCAAAAAACAAAAAGCAGTTGCCTGGAATTTATTATACAGACAGAAAGTAGATTAGTGGTTGCCTAGGACAAGAGGAAGTGGGCACAGGATTTCTCTTTGGCATGATGAAAATGTTATAAAATCGATTGCGGTAATGGTTGCACAACTCTGTGAACATACTAAAAATCACTGAATTGTGTATTTTAAATGAGTGAATTGGCCGGGTTCCGTGGCTCGGCCTGTAATCCCAGCACTTTGGGAGGCTGAGGCC
>NW_007178962.1:0-959 GCF_000164805.1 Carlito syrichta
CCCCGCCCCTCAGAGACGCTGGTTCCATTTCTGGCTGAAGTCCTCTGTTGGGTCCCAGCGCCACTCTCGCTGTCTAGAGCCTGCCCTTTGGAACTTTGGAGCTCTGGAACTCCGGGTCCACCCTGGCTGAGGCACTCAGCATGAGACCCCAAATAAGAGGACCCAGACAAGCGGAGAAAAACAGATCTGCTTAAACTGCCTTGCCATCCTCCAGGCAGAGACTTCCATTGCCCTGCCCACCTATCAACAAACTTTACCTCATTTCCTAAGGCCAGGTATTGCAGCGTGCGGGGAAGTTTTGGGTCCCTGCTCCCTCCAGCTCTCTCCCCGGCCCGGCACCCGGCACCGCAGGTCGCACAGGGAGGCTCTGAGCGCCCGCCCCTCAGAGACACCGGTTCCATTACTGGCTGAATACTCTGTAGGGACCCAGTGCCACTCTCGTCATTTACAGCCTGCCTTTTGGAACTTTGGAGCTCTGGAACTCCGGGTCCACCCTGGCTGAGGCACACAGCGTGAGACCCCAAGCCAGAGGACCCAGACAAGCAGAGAAAAACAGACCTGCTTAAACTGCCTTGCCATTCTCCAGGCAGAGACTTCCATTGCCCCGCCCACCTAGCAACAAACTTTATCTCAGCTCCTAAGGCAACAGTGTGAAACAGGAGACAAAGCCCCACCCCTATGCTGCAATGAAAAACAAAAGGGAGAGGCTGGAATCGGAGATCACAGAAGTGACTCTAGTCTGATCGCTTATTTTGACCTATGATTTTATCATTGAAACTGTTGGTCTAGATTACGTTTGGTGTTTACCTTCTGACTTATACTGTTTCTTGATTTTTTTGGCCTTTCTCTGTTTAGCTATCAGTATTCTTTAGGGAATCTTTCTTACCTGTCTTTTTTCACTTCTTCCCAGCCCTGTGTCTCTCTCTCACCTGATAGTTGGTATGTATATCTGTTTTCCC
>NW_007178963.1:0-1592 GCF_000164805.1 Carlito syrichta
CTGTGTCAGTTATTGTTAAATATAATTGGATCAAATACAGATACATTACTTGAAAGAGTAAAGTGCTGATAAAATTAAAAACAACTTAAATTGTGCTATTTACATGAGATATCTTGAATATAAGGGTATAAGAATTATTTGGCATATGTCTAATACTTAGAGGGACTTTGGAAAAAAGTAAGTAAAAGAAATAAATTAAGACTTCAAGTAAAAAATATTTGCTTTGTTTTATTTGTAAAAAATATGTACCCTATCCCAACAAACTGCAAACAAAACAGTAGGCTTAGATGGTTTTATATGTGATATTTATTAAACATCTATGGAACTGACATATACAAACAATAAAAAGAAAGTTTGCTGCCTAACTTATTCAATGAACCTAATCTAATTTTGAAGCCAAAACAAGACAAGGAGAGAATGAAAGAAATATAAAGCCAACCTCACTTATAATCACAGATATACAAACCTTAAATGAAAATCAAATTCAATAGTGTATACATAAAAATGCTTCATGATTAAATAGATATCTTAAATTGCAGGAATGATTAGGGATTAGAAAATATCTAATGTATGTCATCATGTTAGTATATTAATGAGAAATATTTTTGTAATTATTTTAATAGTTAAAAAACATTTGAATAAAATTATCATTAACAAATGGTAAAAGTTTTTAGAAAGACAGCATAGCTTAGAAACTAGATATAATTGGGAACTTTCTTAACTTAAAGAAGACATCTAAAACTAGCAGCAAATGTTATACTATAGTCTGAAACTGTAGAAGCATTCAGTGACAGGGACAAGATAGGAATACATGCTGCAAGTCCATCTATTCATCATGCACAAGAAGACTCACCTAATACAGTAAGATAAGAAAAAAATAGGAGATATGGGAAAGAGAAACTCCCTCCTCTTTATTTTAGACGCACCGGGACAGAACATCTAAGTCAATCTACCACTGAATCTACAATTATTAAATTTAGTAAGAGAGTTTAGTAAGATTTCCAGATAAAAGATCACGTGTAAGTCATAGTATATATGTCAGTGTTATCTATGCATAGTATATAGATAGATGTTAGAAAACATAAACAATAAAAGCTAAAAGTCATCTGGGGATACATTTTTTTTTTTTGAGTTGGAGTCTCACTCTGTCGCCTAGACTGGAGTGCAGTGGCCGCTCCCGGCCACCGCAACCTCGACCCGCTGGGCTCTGGCGATCCTTCCACCTCAGCCTTCCAAGTAGCTGGAACTACAGGGACCCACTACCATGCCTGGCTAATTTTTTGATTTTTATTGTAGAGATGACGTCTCACCAAGTTGCCCAGGCAGGCTCGAACCTGCAGGGTCAGGCAATTCACTCACTTCGGCCTCTCAAAGCGCGGGATTACAGGCTGAGCCACCGAGCCTGGCCGGACGTACATCTTAAAAGATGGTCATCCTTATGGAGATGATTATAAAATCAATTATAGATGGTAAAGGATCACCTAAATAGAGAAGTAGACTAGGTTCATGGATAAGAAGAATAAATTATTATATTGCTCACCTAAATTATCTGTAATTACCTACAGTTCAGTTTCTCTTAAATTTCCAGTTTT
>NW_007178964.1:0-1006 GCF_000164805.1 Carlito syrichta
CCACTGAATCTACAATTATTAAATTTAGTAAGAGAGTTTAGTAAGATTTCCAGATAAAAGATCACATGTAAGTCATAGTATATATGTCAGTGTTATCTATGCATAGTATATAGATAGATGTTAGAAAACATAAACAATAAAAGCTAAAAGTCATCTGGGGATACATTTTTTTTTTTTTGAGTTGGAGTCTCACTCTGTCGCCTAGACTGGAGTGCAGTGGCCGCTCCCGGCCACCGCAACCTCGACCCGCTGGGCTCTGGCGATCCTTCCACCTCAGCCTTCCAAGTAGCTGGAACTACAGGGACCCACTACCATGCCTGGCTAATTTTTTGATTTTTATTGTAGAGATGACGTCTCACCAAGTTGCCCAGGCAGGCTCGAACCTGCAGGGTCAGGCAATTCACTCACTTCGGCCTCTCAAAGCGCGGGATTACAGGCTGAGCCACCGAGCCTGGCCGGACATACATCTTAAAAGATGGTCATCCTTATGGAGATGATTATAAAATCAATTATAGATGGTAAAGGATCACCTAAATAGAGAAGTAGACTAGGTTCAGGGATAAGAAGAATAAATTATTATATTGCTCACCTAAATTATCTGTAAATAACTACAGTTCAGTTTCTCTTAAATTTCCAGTTTTTAATAAATGTCTGACACTAGTCCAAGTACTTTGAATGTATTAACTCATTTAAACCTCAGAACAATTGGCAATTTTGTATTCATTTTATATATGACTACGATTGTAGAGTGGTTTGTGTCTTACAACATGTCTAGTAAGTGCAAGTACTAGCTGCCTGAGTTCATCTATGCTCTCTTAAATACTATTGCATTTTGTCTCTCCAGTATTTTTTATGGAACTTAATAAGCTAGTTATCAAGTTCGTGCGGACTGGTAAAGAGCAAAAATAGCCACGGCCATTTAGCTGACTAAGTGTTTAGGCAGTGGCTGTGGAAGAGGCATTTCTTCTAGCTGATGCACAGACTCTAAAGTTGTGGTAATTAAAAT
>NW_007178965.1:0-919 GCF_000164805.1 Carlito syrichta
CGATCCTTCCCCTCAGCCTTCCAAGTAGCTGGAACTACAGGGACCCACTACCATGCCTGGCTAATTTTTTGATTTTTATTGTAGAGATGACGTCTCACCAAGTTGCCCAGGCAGGCTCGAACCTGCAGGGTCAGGCAATTCACTCACTTCGGCCTCTCAAAGCGCGGGATTACAGGCTGAGCCACCGAGCCTGGCCGGACATACATCTTAAAAGATGGTCATCCTTATGGAGATGATTATAAAATCAATTATAGATGGTAAAGGATCACCTAAATAGAGAAGTAGACTAGGTTCAGGGATAAGAAGAATAAATTATTATATTGCTCACCTAAATTATCTGTAAATAACTACAGTTCAGTTTCTCTTAAATTTCCAGTTTTTAATAAATGTCTGACACTAGTCCAAGTACTTTGAATGTATTAACTCATTTAAACCTCAGAACAATTGGCAATTTTGTATTCATTTTATATATGACTACGATTGTAGAGTGGTTTGTGTCTTACAACATGTCTAGTAAGTGCAAGTACTAGCTGCCTGAGTTCATCTATGCTCTCTTAAATACTATTGCATTTTGTCTCTCCAGTATTTTTTATGGAACTTAATAAGCTAGTTATCAAGTTCGTGCGGACTGGTAAAGAGCAAAAATAGCCACGGCCATTTAGCTGACTAAGTGTTTAGGCAGTGGCTGTGGAAGAGGCATTTCTTCTAGCTGATGCACAGACTCTAAAGTTGTGGTAATTAAAATAATGTGATATTGGCTCAGATTAAGTTAACAAATGTGCAGCAAATTAAAGTGATAAAGCTAAAGAAGAGACCCATGTACAAGAATGTACAATAGACATGATTTTACAAAGAATTGGAGAAAAGAATAGATAAGTCCAACAAGTTCATGTGGAAACAATTGGTTTGCCACAGGAAA
>NW_007178966.1:0-865 GCF_000164805.1 Carlito syrichta
CCGGGCATACATCTTAAAGATGGTCATCCTTATGGAGATGATTATAAAATCAATTATAGATGGTAAAGGATCACCTAAATAGAGAAGTGGACTAGGTTCAGGGATAAGAAGAATAAATTATTATATTGCTCACCTAAATTATCTGTAAATAACTACAGTTCAATTTCTCTTAAATTTCCAGTTTTTAATAAATGTCTGACACTAGTCCAAGTACTTTGAATGTATTAACTCATTTAAACCTCAGAACAATTGGCAATTTTGTATTCATTTTATATATGACTACGATTGTAGAGTGGTTTGTGTCTTACAACATGTCTAGTAAGTGCAAGTACTAGCTGCCTGAGTTCATCTATGCTCTCTTAAATACTATTGCATTTTGTCTCTCCAGTATTTTTTATGGAACTTAATAAGCTAGTTATCAAGTTCGTGCGGACTGGTAAAGAGCAAAAATAGCCACGGCCATTTAGCTGACTAAGTGTTTAGGCAGTGGCTGTGGAAGAGGCATTTCTTCTAGCTGATGCGCAGACTCTAATTTAAAGTTGTGGTAATTAAAATAATGTGATATTGGCTCAGATTAAGTTAATAAATGTGCAGCAAATTAAGATGATAAAGCTAAAGAAGAGACCCACATACAAGAATGTACAATAGACATGATTTTACAAAGAATTGGAGAAAAGAATAGATAAGTCCAACAAGTTCGTGTGGAAACAATTGGTTTGCCACAGGAAAAAATACAAAAAATTAGATTTCCCCTTTACACCATATGTAACAAAGTGCAAATGGATTAATGTCTAAAAAAAATGTCTCTCTGAGAATATCTTTTTGACTCAGTAGTAAGGGAAAGATGGCATGTTACTCAAAGCAC
>NW_007178967.1:0-806 GCF_000164805.1 Carlito syrichta
TATTATATTGCTCACCTAAATTATCTGTAAATAACTACAGTTCAGTTTCTCTTAAATTTCCAGTTTTTAATAAATGTCTGACACTAGTCCAAGTACTTTGAATGTATTAACTCATTTAAACCTCAGAACAATTGGCAATTTTGTATTCATTTTATATATGACTACGATTGTAGAGTGGTTTGTGTCTTACAACATGTCTAGTAAGTGCAAGTACTAGCTGCCTGAGTTCATCTATGCTCTCTTAAATACTATTGCATTTTGTCTCTCCAGTATTTTTTATGGAACTTAATAAGCTAGTTATCAAGTTCGTGCGGACTGGTAAAGAGCAAAAATAGCCACGGCCATTTAGCTGACTAAGTGTTTAGGCAGTGGCTGTGGAAGAGGCATTTCTTCTAGCTGATGCGCAGACTCTAATTTAAAGTTGTGGTAATTAAAATAATGTGATATTGGCTCAGATTAAGTTAATAAATGTGCAGCAAATTAAGATGATAAAGCTAAAGAAGAGACCCACATACAAGAATGTACAATAGACATGATTTTACAAAGAATTGGAGAAAAGAATAGATAAGTCCAACAAGTTCGTGTGGAAACAATTGGTTTGCCACAGGAAAAAATACAAAAAATTAGATTTCCCCTTTACACCATATGTAACAAAGTGCAAATGGATTAATGTCTAAAAAAAATGTCTCTCTGAGAATATCTTTTTGACTCAGTAGTAGGGAAAGATGGCATGTTACTCAAAGCACAGGTAATAAAAGATTGCTAAAGAGTACTGAGCAAAATTACAGTGTCGTGTACAGCAAAAA
>NW_007178968.1:0-897 GCF_000164805.1 Carlito syrichta
CAGGTCGAGGCTGCAGTGGCCGAGTGCGGCCACTGCACTCCAGTCTGGGCGACAGAGTGAGACTCCAACTCAAAAAAAAAAAAAAAAAAAGGATCAGACTAAATTGCATTGGCTGTCTTCATTTTCAGCTATGATGATCTCAAAATTACATATCCAGATATCTCACATTTTAGTTATATCTGAAAACAAAACCTCTTTAAAAAATAAATACATTAATGAATATTTGCAGAATCTTACCTAAACTTCAAAGAACATGAAGACACACACACACACACACACACACACATATATATAAAACATGATTTGTGTTTTAGAATTTCATACTATAGGGGTTTGCCTTTGAAAAGACTGCTAGCATTACCAGCTTCATGCTACGACTAATTGATAACATAATTTTCTTACCTGCATAAAGTATATCTATTTATTTATATGCATAATATATACAACACATTTGCTTTAGCAAATATATATATATATTTATATATTAGTTAAAACTTGTGAAAGATATGAAACTTATTCTACTTGCAAGTTAAAAGGTTAGAGACCACCATTACATAAATGATGACAGAAGACACAAGATTCCTGGATCAGTGAGAAAGGAAAGTATCACTCATGACACAGAAGGCAGCCTAGACATGACATTCATATTTGATCTTCTTGCTCCTCAGGTACCACAGGTATGGGGCAGAGTTGCTCAGTTGGAAGCTGTACTTGCTGAGGTTTACAGTGCAGCTGAGTCAGTATCTAAGTCTAATATGCTCTCAGTAGTCACCATATCAGCTAATTAATGGTAATAATGGCATATCTGATGATGCTGTTGATGATAAACAACACACTGAGAGCTCAATATGGGCCAAGTCCTTCACTCGGTGTTTCACATTATCTTTATTATTATAT
>NW_007178969.1:0-739 GCF_000164805.1 Carlito syrichta
AGTTAAGTCAACTATCTAAGTTAGTCAGCTAACAAGGTAGCTAGCTAAGTCAGCTTGCTAAGTCAGCTAGATCACTAGTTAGCTAACTATTTAAGTCAGCTACTTAAGTCTGCTACCTAACTAGATAGCTAATTATTAAATCAGCTAGATACACAGCTAGTTAAACAGTTAGTTAAATATTGAATTCAGGTAGTTAAGTCAACTCGCTATCGAGTTAAGTCGGCCAGTTAAGTCAACTAGCTAAGTAGTTAAGTCACCTAGCTAAGTCAGCTAGTTAAGTCAATTTTCTAATTTAGTCAGCTTGTTAAGACAGCTAGCTAGGTAGTTAGCTAATGGGTTAAGTCAGCAGGTTGAGCCAGGTAGTTAGCTAGTCAACTAATGGGTTAAGTCAGCTGATTGAGTCAGCTAGCTAGCTAGTGAGCAAACGGGTTGAGTAAGCTGCTTGAGTAGGCTAACTAGAAAGTTAGCTAACGAGTTAAGTCAGCTGGATGAGTCAGCTAGCTAGCTAGTTAGCTAAAGAGTTAAGTCAGCTGGCTGAGTCAGCTAGCTAGCTCGTTAGCTGAGTTGTCAGATGATTATGTCAGCTAGCTAGCACATTAGATAACGAGTAAGCTAACTAGTTAGCTAGCTGATTAAATCAGCTAGCTAGATAGGCAGCTAACTATTTAAGTCAGCATGTTAGATAGCTAGTTATCTGGTTAGCATACAATTTAAGTCAGCCAACTAGCTATGTAGCTAG
>NW_007178970.1:0-1595 GCF_000164805.1 Carlito syrichta
AGCGTGAGACATTTTTAAAAATTTACCAGACATTCAGGATTTCTGCATTTTGCTCTGGAGGGAGACACTGTCTCTTTATTTTAAAGCTGTAAACAGACTTATTATTTGCTACTTATGGAGGAAAAGTCTGTATCACCAAAGCTGTTCTCTGTAGAAACATTCTTGAAAACATAACAAAAACCAGTGTCTTGCTCACAAGATATGTGAAAGCATAAGAGACCAATGAGAAAGAAAATTGTCTGCTAGCATTATCTACTAGTTCCAATTTTTCTCTATAATTTCTAAAGCTGTTTATTGATTTTTCTCCTCTCTATAGATCATATGTGTCTGATTTTTTGAAAGTCAGGCGATTTTTGACTAGATGTTAGATTTAATTTAATTGTAGGATTTATTTTGAGGAATTTTGGACTTTCTTTAGATATATAATTGAATTTTCAGGTTTCTTAGAAAAAAATTGGCACTCTAGAGGTTGACTTCTCTACCTCTTGTCCTCAGAGCAGGCATTACTACAAGTCTAGTATAGCCCAAATACTGATGCTACTGAGGTAATATTCATCTAAATGTTCTTTCTAATATCTATATGGAGACCTTTCCATTTGCACTGACAAAAACATGAAGTATTCCCTGTTCTGTTTGTACGCAGGGAATTTTTTAGACTATTGCTCTCTGATTGTGATTTTCTGGCTTTGAAGAAATTTCTTCTCACATAGGAACAGATTAGAACTCAGTCAAGGCTCATGGGAACTCTGTGAAGGTTTCTGAATCTCAATTTTTCTATAGCTCCTTCTACAGTATTCTGCTCCACAAATTCTAATTGCCTTCAACTTCCTCTACTCTGATGTATTTTTTCTTAATCTTACAATAATGTAAGTTAGGCTTGCTTGTTTGTTTGTTTTACTCTGTGTGGTGACCTGAAAACTGCAGGCAGGAAGCTGACGTAATTTTAGAGCTCACCTCATTGTTTTTCTTTCTCTTTGTGACAGTAGTGATTTGATATTTGTCTCCAATATGTAGCAACTTTTGTTACATATGTTTTGTTGGGTTTCCTAGTTGCTTACAGTAGATAGATACGTCGTGTTTCTTGTTCTAGATTACTGTCTGAGACTAGAGTAATCAGTCAGAAAGGCGGTGCCGATCTCTTTTCTTTCTTTCTTTCTTTTTGAGTTGGAGTCTCGCTCTGTCGCCCAGACTTGAGTGCAGTGGCTGCTCCCAACCACCGCAGCCTGGACCTGCTGGGCTCCGGCGCTCCTTCCGCCTCAGCCTTCCGAGTAGCTGGAACGACAGGCTCGCGCTACCACGCCCGGCTAAGTTTGAGTTTATTGTGGAGATGAGATCTTGCCAAGTTGCCCAGGTGGTTCTCGAACCCACGGGCTCAGGCAATCCACTCACCTCGGCCTCCCAAGCGCGAGATTATAGGCTGAGCCACGGAGCCCGGCTCCTATCTCTTTTCTTTTAGTTAACATCCATATTTTGAGCCAACGTTATTTACATTTATTCTTATATCAAATTACAAACACTGAAATTTTAAATTTTACTGTGGCTGACTGACTTCAAAAGGAAATTCATGAGCATAGAAATATATCAAACATGAAATG
>NW_007178971.1:0-773 GCF_000164805.1 Carlito syrichta
GAGTGCAGTGGCTGCTCCCAACCACCGCAGCCTGGACTGCTGGGCTCCGGCGCTCCTTCCGCTCAGCCTTCCGAGTAGCTGGAACGACAGGCTCGCGCTACCACGCCCGGCTAAGTTTGAGTTTATTGTGGAGATGAGATCTTGCCAAGTTGCCCAGGTGGTTCTCGAACCCACGGGCTCAGGCAATCCACTCACCTCGGCCTCCCAAGCGCGAGATTATAGGCTGAGCCACGGAGCCCGGCTCCTATCTCTTTTCTTTTAGTTAACATCCATATTTTGAGCCAACGTTATTTACATTTATTCTTATATCAAATTACAAACACTGAAATTTTAAATTTTACTGTGGCTGACTGACTTCAAAAGGAAATCCATGAGCATAGAAATATATCAAACATGAAATGCAGTTATTTCTAGGCAGAGTTATTATTCAAGATACATAAAAACCACATAAAAGCAAAATTTTTAACACACACATATGTATATTTTTCATGGCTCTATTATTTCTTACACTAGAAAGGGGACATCGGATACCCTATTATATTTATTCTAAGTTCACATTAACATATTATAAACAGTTTGACAGGTTTTCACTTCCATATCAAGTGTGAGCTTTTTTTTTTGAGTTGGAGTCTCACTCTGTCGCCCTCCGGCGATCCTTCACCTCAGCCTTCCGAGTAGCCGGAATTACAGGCTCGTGCTACCACGCCCGGCTGATTTTTTTGATTTTTATTGTAGAGATGAGGTCTCGCCTGCCCAGGCGGGTCTCGAACCCG
>NW_007178972.1:0-729 GCF_000164805.1 Carlito syrichta
TTGGGTGGGGGTAGGGCCCCTTCCTCTCCCAATCACTGCATTGTCCCCTGCCCACACGGACCTTTTAATGGGGAGCCATGGAGACCCTTCTCGATGCACGTGGGAGGCATCTTCTTTGTCACTATAGTCTCTAATGGCTGCACTGGGGTTCGGTGGCACAATCATTGTTCCTGGAGCCTCAACCGCCGGGGCTCAGATGGTTCTTCCACCTCAGCCCCTGAGCATCTGGGACTGTGGGGACCACCACACATGACTCGATTTTGGGTACCTCTCACTGAGACAAGGTCTGACCAAGTCACCTGGGCTGGTCTCTGAATCCCGGGCTGAGGATGACTCCCACCTCAGCCTTAAAGGGAGTGGGTCTGATGGCCGTGAGCTACAGTTCCCAGTCTGCACTCTCACGTTTGTTGGACGGGGAAGATGCAAAGGAATGCCCCAGGGCAGGTACCACTGCATCCCGTGTAGCCGGGACTGTGGGTGCCACCACATGCAACTCCAGAGTTTGACTACTGTGGAGCAATGAGGTCTTGCTACATGACCCAGGCTGGTCTTTTCTCCCATGCTCAAGCGATCCCGTGGCCTCGGCCTCCCAAAACCACAGTCCGATTGTCTACCAGTCCACCATTTGTTGAGAACTCTAGGCCCAAGGATGGGCCCTCCTTCCCAAATGATCTTTGTTCATGAAGATCCCAACTCCATACACAAATGGATGCTCTCCTTTTTTTTTCC
>NW_007178973.1:0-546 GCF_000164805.1 Carlito syrichta
CCAACTCCATACACAAATGGATGCTCTCCTTTTTTTTTCCTTTTTTTCTTTTTTTCTTTGAGTCAGAGTCTTACTCCATAGACCAGGCTGGAAGGTGGAGGCTTGCTTCCGATCACTGCAGACTCGGCATGTTGGGCTACGGCAAGTCTTTCCACATCCTTCAGTGGAGTGGGAATGACAGGTGTGAGCTTTCACACCGGCTCATTTGGAATAAATGGTAGGGAAGAGGTCTTGCCAAGTTGCCTGTGTGGGTCTTGTCCTGCTGGCACAGTTTGGCTGTGATCTCGACCTCCCAAAGCCATAGGATGACGAGGTTGAATCCCCAAGCCCAGCCTTGATCCTTTGTTGAAAATGAACCAGAAAGCCCGTTGTGGGGTCTCATGCCTGGAATCCCAGTGTTCTGGGAGGCCAAGGTTGAAGGATAGTTGGAGTCCAGGACCCCAAGTCCCAAATGAGCAGGCAGGGAGACCCCATCTCCCCACCCATCCCAAAAGGTGATATGGGGACGAGGTATGCATCATTCTGGCCCCTCCGGAGGCTGTGGCA
>NW_007178974.1:0-967 GCF_000164805.1 Carlito syrichta
ATACCTTCCAGCTACAAGGAAGGGTGAGTCGGGGCATAGCCTGAGTCCACCAGTAGGAGTCTGCGATGCCCATGAGCACCTCACTGCACTCTAGCCTGGGCGACAAGAGTGAGAATTCACACAAAAGAAGAAACAAGATGCCTACAACTCCTCGTACCCTGTTTCTATGGTAAATACCACAAGGCCTGATCTTGACTGCAAATGGTATGCTCTAGAACTACTCAAACTCTGAGTCAACTGAAACCCTTTCCCCCTCCTGTCTGTGCTGAGACCTCTTGGAAGCTGCTGACTCGGTCTCGATCCCTCAGTCCTCAGAAATTCCCCAGATTTCTGCATCTTGCTCTGGGTCCTGCCAGTTCTGTTCAACCCTTGCTTCCTCAAAGGCTAGGGCAGGCAAAGGTCTGTCCGACTCATCGATGAAACTATTTCCTCACGATGGCGCTGTGACTCAAGAGGACGCTAACAGGCCTGCCTGACACCCGCCCATCAACTTGGAAAAAAAGGTGCCATCAAACTCTCCTCCCTGTGATCCACCTTCAGTTTGTTTCTCCCTGAGCTCAACAAAGTTCCAGACACTTGGAAGGCTGAGCTGGAAGAGTCGCCCGAGCCCAGGAGTTGGAGGCCGCAGTGTCTGTGACCGTCTACTCTGTGCGACAGAGTTAGACTCTGACTCTAACAATCAAACCACAAAATAAAATTTTAAAAAACTTTGAAAAATGAAACATGAATAATGTTGGAAAAATCATGAAGAAAGGGGCATTGCGTATGTTTATACTGTTAGAAGTGTGAGTTAGGCTTTACAATTGTGAAACACTGTGGGGTTAGCTGTTCATGTGCTAACAGCCTACAGTATAGAAACTGCAATCTGAGGAATACATTTGAGAGAAATCATCCTCCTATGTAAAGAAAAGAGATGGACTATAATAGTTATGACATCATAGTTTCAGAGCTACGTTCTCAAAACCAT
>NW_007178975.1:0-735 GCF_000164805.1 Carlito syrichta
GCTTCCTCAAAGGCTAGGGCAGGCAAAGGTCTGTCCGACTCATCGATGAAACTATTTCCTCACGATGGCGCTGTGACTCAAGAGGACGCTAACAGGCCTGCCTGACACCCGCCCATCAACTTGGAAAAAAAGGTGCCATCAAACTCTCCTCCCTGTGATCCACCTTCAGTTTGTTTCTCCCTGAGCTCAACAAAGTTCCAGACACTTGGAAGGCTGAGCTGGAAGAGTCGCCCGAGCCCAGGAGTTGGAGGCCGCAGTGTCTGTGACCGTCTACCCTGTGCGACAGAGTTAGACTCTGACTCTAACAATCAAACCACAAAATAAAATTTTAAAAAACTTTGAAAAATGAAACATGAATAATGTTGGAAAAATCATGAAGAAAGGGGCATTGCGTATGTTTATACTGTTAGAAGTGTGAGTTAGGCTTTACAATTGTGAAACACTGTGGGGTTAGCTGTTCATGTGCTAACAGCCTACAGTATAGAAACTGCAATCTTAGGAATACATTTGAGAGAAATCATCCCCTATGTAAAGAAAAGAGATGGACTATAATAGTTATGACATCATAGTTTCAGAGCTACGTTCTCAAAACCATACAAATCTTCATCCACGAGTTTCAAAAACATATTTGAGAGCCATCAGAAAATGACGAAATATGAATAACGTACATTCACATGGCTGCATGTAGGAAACCAAATGTTTCTCAAAACCAAATTCATGCTTAACATGATATGA
>NW_007178976.1:0-849 GCF_000164805.1 Carlito syrichta
GGACGCTAACAGGCCTGCCTGACACCCGCCCATCAACTTGGAAAAAAAGGGGCCATCAAACTCTCCTCCCTGTGATCCACCTTCAGTTTGTTTCTCCCTGAGCTCAACAAAGTTCCAGACACTTGGAAGGCTGAGCTGGAAGAGTCGCCCGAGCCCAGGAGTTGGAGGCCGCAGTGTCTGTGACCGTCTACTCTGTGCGACAGAGTTAGACTCTGACTCTAACAATCAAACCACAAAATAAAATTTTAAAAAACTTTGAAAAATGAAACATGAATAATGTTGGAAAAATCATGAAGAAAGAGGCATTGCGTATGTTTATACTGTTAGAATTGTGAGTTAGGCTTTACAATTGTGAAACACTGTGGGGTTAGCTGTTCATGTGCTAACAGCCTACAGTATAGAAACTGCAATCTTAGGAATACATTTGAGAGAAATCATCCCCTATGTAAAGAAAAGAGATGGACTATAATAGTTATGACATCATAGTTTCAGAGCTACGTTCTCAAAACCATACAAATCTTCATCCACGAGTTTCAAAAACATATTTGAGAGTCATCAGAAAATGACGAAATATGAATAACGTACATTCACATGGCTGCATGTAGGAAACCAAATGTTTCTCAAAACCAAATTCATGCTTAACATGATATGATCTCCTATACTGCGATAAAAGAAGTAAAACAAGCTACTTTTTTCGAAATACAGGCAAATAGGCTAAATGAGGTTAAAATATTATACCTTGATACTTAAGTTAATATTTACCTTCAGCTAAATGCCAGAAATTTTCGTTTTTTTAGTCAGATAGTAAGCATAAAAAAGACAATTTTATTATGATTTTGGTATGCTTCC
>NW_007178977.1:0-800 GCF_000164805.1 Carlito syrichta
TATAATAGTTATGACATCATAGTTTCAGAGCTACGTTCTCAAAACCATACAAATGTTCATCCACGAGTTTCAAAAACATATTTGAGAGTCATCAGAAAATGACGAAATATGAATAACGTACATTCACATGGCTGCATGTAGGAAACCAAATGTTTCTCAAAACCAAATTCATGCTTAACATGATATGATCTCCTATACTGCGATAAAAGAAGTAAAACAAGCTACTTTTTTCGAAATACAGGCAAATAGGCTAAAATGAGGTTAAAATATTATACCTTGATACTTAAGTTAATATTTACCTTCAGCTAAATGCCAGAAATTTCGTTTTTTTAGTCAGATAGTAAGCATAAAAAGAACAATTTTATTATGATTTTGGTATGCTTCCTCCATTAAACACTTAAGGTTGTATGATTGCCAACTTAGAGAATATAATGAAGAAACTCATACCCCTTTACTAATGAATATAGAAAAGGCCAAAATCACCTCAATTGCTTTTTCTAACAATAGGCACAAAAGCAGTGTTCTGTTTAACTTGGTTGTCGCTAAGACTTTGTCATGCCTGTGTACATCAGTGATATTGGTCTGTGGTATTCTTTGCTTTTACTTTGCGTGTGTCTGTCTTGTTTTCCTATCAGAGTCGTTCTGGGCTCATATAGTCAGTTGGGAATTATTTCTGCCTCTTCGATTTTTGTGAAGAGTTTAAATGAAACTTATATTTGCTTTTCAACTGCTTGGACAAATTCAGCTGTGAAGCCATCAGGCCCTAGGCTCTTTCTTCCTCCCTCTCTCTTTTCGTTACG
>NW_007178978.1:0-662 GCF_000164805.1 Carlito syrichta
GCTAGATAGTTAAATCAGCTAGTTAAGTCAGATTCCTAGCTGGGTAGCTTACTAGTTAAATCTTTTGGCTAGCCAGCTAGTTATCTAGTTAGGTCATCTAGTTAATTCAGCTCGCTAGCTAGCTGGATAGCTAGGTAGCTAGATAGTTAAGTCAGCTGACAAACATGCAGGATACGCATGTAGCTAACTAGCTAAGTCAGCTGGCTAGTCACCTGGCTTGCTAGTGTTGTCAGCTAGTTAAATCAGCTGGTTAGGCAGCTGGTTAACAAGTTAAGTAACCTAGTTGATTCAGCTGGCTTGCCAGCTGGCTACCTGGTTAAGTCTGCTAGTTTATACAAGTGGCTAACCATACGCTAGCTAGTTAGCTAGCTAGTTCAGTCAGCTGCCTAGCCAATTGGCTTGCTGGTTACATCAGCTAGTTGTCAGCTGGCTATCCACCTGACTAGGTAGGTAGCTAGCTAATTAAGTCAGCTGGGTAGAGGGCTGTTTGGCTAGGTAATTCAGCGAGATATGTGAGCTTTTTAACCAGCTGTCAAGCTAGGTGGCTAGCAAGTGAAGCCAGCTTGCTAGCAGGATTGTTATCTAGTTAAGTCAGCTAGTTAAATCATCTGATTATCTGGCTGGATAGCAAGATGTCTGGCAAGTTAAGCCGGCTGGTGTGC
>NW_007178979.1:0-1224 GCF_000164805.1 Carlito syrichta
TAGGTACACGGATCCTTCAAGGTCCAGTTATCTAAAGATGATATACATCTGGAATATTAACAAGTTTCAATTTATGCAGGATAAAACATTCAGCATTCATGTGAGACAAAAACTAGTTGTCAATTTTGAAAGCTGTATTGTACCATATATTCTAACGTATTAATAGGAAAGGAGTTATCTTTGGAGTATTATACACTTTTTGAATATCAATTCAGGATAATGAACATTTCTATACCAAACCCTGAATTGTAATCATCTTTAAAGTAAAATAAATCAAAAATAAGATAAAACAAATGAAGTCAGTTGTACGTTTTACAGCTTACATTTATTAAATTATTTTAATTTTTTAAAAATATGGGGTACAATTCAGAGTTAGATATACAAACACTGATTATGCAGGGTTCTTGGTTGATGAGTTATGGCCCTCCCTAAGTTTGCAATATCCTTCCACTGCCAATTAAACCCCTCCCCCTAAAATGTTTTCCACTACTGCCAATCACTTTCTTATAGCACTATAATTGAACAAGTTCAGCTCATGAGGTAGAACATATGGAACTCTGTTATTTGTCTGTGATTAATCACTGAGAATGACCTACCTCATATCCATCAAACGTTCTGCAAAATTCCTATATCTGTCCTTGTTTTATGGCTGCATAATATTCCATTGTGTGTATATATCCATTCCAGCTTTGCTGGGCAACATGGTTACTACCATGTAATTTGCAATCGTGATAAGAGCTGCAACGAACATACCTGTGCAGATATCTTTCTTGTAAAATGATTTGAGTTCCTCCAGGTATATTCTCTACACGGGAATTACTGAGTCATATGGCAGGTCAATTTCTTGTCCCTTTAGAAACCACCACAGTGTTTTCCAAAGATGTTGCTCTAGTTTTCAGTCCACATGCAGTGTAGAAGCCGTTTTTTTTTCCAAATCCACAACAGCATCTGGTATTGTTTGTTTTATTAAAGATGGGCATTCTTACAGGGAGTATGTGGTATTTCAATGTGGTTTTCATTTGCAGTCATTTGATGATGAGTGAAGCTGAGCACATTTTCATGTGTCTGCTGGCCGCCCATATCTCTTATTATGAAAAGGGTCCAATCATGTATTTTGCCCACATTTTAAAGGGACTGTTTGTTTTTTTCTGAGTTATTGAGTTTCATGTAGATCCTAGATGTTATGCCTTTGTCAGATATAGAATTGGAGGATAGTTTTCCCAT
>NW_007178980.1:0-945 GCF_000164805.1 Carlito syrichta
CTAGCTAAGCTGCTGACAACTAGCTGAATTAACTAGTCAGCTACCTACCTAGCCATCTGACATAGCTAGCTGATTTTACTAGCTAGCTACCTAGCTAGCTATCATATAGCTAGTTGACTTAACTAGCTGACCTAACTAGCTAGCTCGCTGACATATCTAGTTGACTTGACTAGCTAGCATCCTAGCTAGCCAGCTGACATAATCAGCTGTAATATCTAGAGAGCCAGATAGTTGCCCATCTGACTTAACTGACTTTTTAACTAGCTAGCCAGCAGGCTTGACAACTGACTTAACGTGCTGACTTAACTAGCTAGCCAATCGACTAGCCAGCTCTCTTAATTAGCTGACTTAACTAGCTGGCCACCTGGGAAGGCAGCTGACTTTATTTCCTAGCTATCTAGCTAGCCAGCAGCCTAGCCATCTGAATTAACTAGCTGACTTAATGAAGTAGTCAGCTGGACTGCCATCAAACATAACTAGCTCTCTACTTAACTAGACAGCTGGATAGCCAGCTGACCTAACTAGCTGTTATAACTAGAAAGACTAATGACTAGCCAACGAACTTAACAAGCTACCTACCTACATAGCCCGCTGGTTTGCCAGATGACTTAACAACCTAAGTATCTATCTAACCAGCTACTCAGCGAGCTGACTTAAATAGGTGACTTATCAAGTTAGCCAGCTGGCTAGCCAGCTGATTTAACTTGAGACCTGCCATCATAGGCACCTGGCTAGCCAGGTGATTTAACTAACTGACTTAACCAGCTATCCAACTGACTTAACTAGCTGATGTAAGAAGCTGGCTACTTAGTTCTCCAGCTGAGTTAACTAGCTGATTTAACTAGCTAGCTACCGAGCTAGCCAGCTGGCTGGTCAGTGACTTAACGATCTGACTTAATTAACTAGCCAGCTGGATGGCCAGCAGATTATAGAACTGACTTAACC
>NW_007178980.1:1646-6109 GCF_000164805.1 Carlito syrichta
TCCTAGCTAGCCAGCTGATTTAACTACCTGATATAACTAGCTAGCCAGATGGATAGCCATCTGACTTGACTAGTTTTTTAACTAGCTAAGCAACTGGATAGCCAACAGACTTAAAGAGCTGTCTTAACTTGCTAGCCAGTTGGTGCCAGCTGACTTAACTAGCTGACGTAAACAGCTAGTCAGTTGCCTAGCCAGGTGACTTAACTAACTGGCTCTCTATCTAGCCAGCTGGCTAGACAGCTGACTTACCTAGATGACTTAAGTTAGCAAGCTGGGTAGCCAGCTCATTTAACTAGCTAGCTACCTACCTAGCCAGCAGGCTAACCAAGTGACTTAATTAGCTTCCTTGAACTGCTAGACTGCTGGCTAGCAAACTGAGTTATCTAGCTAGCTACCTAACTAGCCAGCTGCCTTGCCAGCTCTCTTAACTAGCTGAATTAGTCAGCTATCCAGCTAGTTAGCCAACTGACATAAATAGTTCGCTACCTAGCTAGCCAGATAGCTAGCCGTCTGGACTTGACTAGCTGACTTAACTAGCTACCTACCTAGCTAGCCAGCTGACTTAAGTAGTTAGCTAACTAGCTAGCTGAATAGCTAACCAGCTGAATTAAATAGTTAGCTGCCAGCTAGCTAGCTGACTTAACCAGGTAGCTAACTAGTCACCTTACTCATTATCTAATGCACTAGCTAGGTGACTTAATTATCTTACTTAACTCGTTAGCTCATGAGCTAGCTAGCTGGCACAACCAGCTGACTTAAATCGATTGCTAGCTAGGTAGCTAGCTAACTCAACCAGCTGACTTAACTCGTTAGCTAACTAGCTAGCTATCCTACAAAACCAGCTGAATAAACCCGTTTCCTAACTTGCTAGCTAGCTGACTCAACCAATGACATAATACATTAGTTAAGAACCAAACTACCTGACTCAACCTGCTAACTTAACTGGTAAGTTAACTACCTAGCTAGCTGTCTTAACAACCTGACGTAATTAGAAAACTGACTTAACTACCTGACTTAACTGGCAGAGTTAACTACTTAGCTAGCTAACTTTATGTGAATTTAATTGTTAGCTAACTACTTAATTAGCTGAATAATTAGCTGACTTAATTAATTAGTTAACTAGTCATGAAGCAGACTTAAGTAGCTGACTAAAATAGTTAGCTAACAAGAGATTTGGCCAGCAGACTTAGCTGGCTAACTGGTTATCTAGCTGACTTCTCTAACTCACTTAACTAGTTGGATAACGAGATAGCTAGCTGACTTAACAAGTTGGTTAACAAGTTAGCTAACTGTTTTAACTAGTTGGAAAATGAGATAATAGGCTGACTTCACTTATTGGTTAACGAGCTAGCTAGGGGACTTAACTTGTTGGCCTATGAGTCAGCCGACTAGTTAGCTGGTTTAATAAGTTGGCTGAGTACTCGACCGACTAGTTTGCTGGCATAAATAGTTGACCCAATAGTCGGCCATCTATTTAGCTGGATTAACTCTTTGACATGTGGCCCACTAGTTACCTAGGTTAACTAGTTGGCTGACTAATTTGCTGTCATAACTAGCCATCCGACTAGTTAGCTGACCTAACTAGTCGGCAGACTAGTTAGCTGATGTAAATTGTTGACTGACAAGTTGGCCCACTAGCCAGCCAATTGGTTGGCTAACTTAACTAGTTGGATGGCTAGTAGGTTGACTGGTTACCTGACATAACTAGTCAGTCAGCAATTAAGCCGGCAGGTTAGCTGACTTAACTAGTCAACAAGCGAGTGAGCCTACTTCTCAGCTGAAGTAACTAGTTCACCGGTGAGTGAGATGATTGGTCAACTGACTTAACTAGTCAGCCAATAGGCAAGTCGACTTGGCAGCCAAATTAACAAGTCGGCCAACATGTGAGATCACTGGTCAGCTGAATTTAGTCAACTGGCAAGTGAGCCAACTGCTCAGGCTTAACTAGTCGGCCGGTGTGTCAGTCGACCAGTTAGTGGACTTAACTAGTCTGCCGACGAGTAAGCCGACGCATGAGCTGTCTTAAATTTTCGGCTGGTGAGTGAGCCAACCTTTGAGCTGACTTAACCAGTTGACTGACGAGAAAACTGACTAGTCTGCTGACCTGTTGGCCTGCGAGCAAGTCGACAAGTTAGTTGACCTGTTGGCTGGCAAGTGACTCGACTAATTTGCTGACTGGTTGGCAGGCGAGTGAGCCGAATATTTAACTGACCTGATGGAAAGCGAACTTGCCCACTGGTTAGCTGACCATCTAGCTGAGTTTCTAGCCAACTAGTTTGCCAAGTAACTAACTGGTATGCTAGCTGAATTATGTAGCTAGCTGACTAGCTAGCTGGCAATCTAACTGAAATAAGTTGCTAGGAATCAAGCTATCTAGCTGTCTAGCAAGGTGACTTAACTAGGTACCTAGTTGGCTACTTAGCTGGCTAGCTGACTTAATTATCTATCTGACTAGCTAGGTGACTAACTAGTTGACTTGTCTAGCTATTTCACAAGCAACCGGACTAGCTAGCTGAATTAACTAGATAACTGAATAGTTAGCTGACTTGCTAGCTGACTTAACTAGCTAGCTGGCTAGCTAGTTAACTTAACTAGCTGACTAGCTAGTTGACTGGCTAGCTGGCTAGCCAGCTGACTTAACTAGATAAATACCTTGTTGGCTAGACGGCTAGCCAGCTGGCTTAACTAGCGAGCTACCTGGTTTGCTAGCTAGCTAGAAAGCCCAGCAAGCTAGATTGCAGACTGTCCACCTGGCTAGCCAGCTGGCTTATATAGCCAGCCATCTGGCTGGACACTAGGATAGAAAGCTGGCTTACTAACCAGCCACCCTGGTGTTTATCTGCCTAGCAAGTCGTCATAATTATTTGGCCACCTACCTGACCGGCATGCTAATCAGCCATCTGAACATGCCAGCCTTCAAGGTAGCCAGCTGGCTAACCAGCTGATTTAACTAGCTATCTTAATTTGATAGCCATCCGGTTAGCCAGCTTAATTAATTAGCTAGCCAACTAGCTAGTCTGTCAGCTAGCCAGCTCACTTAACTCACTGACTTAACTAGCTAGTCAGCAGGCTAGCCAGCTGACTTAATTAGCTAGCTACCTACCTAAACAGGTGGCTAGCCAGCTGACATAGCTAGCTGACTTAACAATCTAGACAGCTGGCAAGCCACGTGAATTAACTATGTAGCTATCTAGCTAGTCAGTTGGCTTGCCATTTGAATTAACTTGCTCACTTATCCAGGTAGCCAACTGGCTACCAAGCACACTCAACTAGCTGACATAACTAGTTAGCAAGCTGGCTAGCCAACTGACTTAACTAACTGACATCTTTAGCTAACCAGGTGGCAAGCCAGCTGACTTAACTAGCTAGCTACTGATGTATACCACTAGCTTGCCCAATCAATTAACTACCTATCTACCTAGCTAATCAGCTGGCTAGCGAACTGACTTAACTAGGTGACTTAACTAGCTAGCCAACTTGCTAGTCAGCTGACTTAACTAGTTAGGTACACAGATTCGCAGCTGGCTAGCCAGATGACTTAACTAACTGACTCAACTAGCTAGCCAGTTGACTTATCTATCTGATTTCACTAACTAGCCAGCAGGCTGGCCACTGAATTAACTAGCTGGCTTAACTAGCTAGCCAGCTGGTTAGCCAGCTGACTTAACTAGCTTGGTACCTACCTATCCAGAGGGCTAGCCAACTGACTTAACTTGTTGACTTAAGTAGCTAGCAAGCTGGTAAAACTAACTGACTCAACTAGTTAGCCAGTTGGCTACACAGCTGACTTAGCTAGCTCTCCACCTAGCTAGCTACCTGTCTAGTCAACAGACTAAAGTAGCTGACTAAATTAGCTAGCAATCTGGCTAGCAAACTGACTTAACAAGCTTGCTACATAGCTAGCCACCTGGCTAGCCAGCTGACTTAACTAGCTGACTTAAATAGCTAGCCTGCTAGTTAGACAGCTGAATTAACTAGCTTGCTAAATAGGTAGCCAGCTGGCTAGCTAGCTGACTTTAATAGGTGAATTAAATAGCTAGCCAGCTTACTAGACAGCTGGTTTAAGTAGCAAGCTACCTAGCTAATGAGCTGGATATCCCAGTGACTTAATTAGGTGGCTTAACTAACTAGCTAGCAGGCTAAACAGCAGACTTACCTATGTAGCTACCTAGCTACCCAGCTGTCTAGCCAGGTGACTTAATTAGTTGACTTACGTTGCTAGCCAGCTGGCTAGCAGGCTGACCCAACTGCCTAGCTACCTAGCTAAACAGATGGATAGCCAGCTGAATTAACTAGCTAGCTAACTATGTAGCCCACTGGCTTGTCAGTTGACAACTACCTCGCTACCTAGCTAAACAGCTTTTCTAGTGAGCTGACTTAACTAGGTTACTTAAGTAGCTAGCTAACTGGCAAGTCAGCTGAGTTTAATAGCTAGCTACCCAGCTAGGCAGCTGGCTAGCCTG
>NW_007178981.1:0-750 GCF_000164805.1 Carlito syrichta
CACCTAACTAGCTGTTATAACTAGAAAGACTAATGACTAGCCAACGAACTTAACAAGCTACCTACCTACATAGCCCGCTGGTTTGCCAGATGACTTAACAACCTAAGTATCTATCTAACCAGCTACTCAGCGAGCTGACTTAAATAGGTGACTTATCAAGTTAGCCAGCTGGCTAGCCAGCTGATTTAACTTGAGACCTGCCATCATAGGCACCTGGCTAGCCAGGTGATTTAACTAACTGACTTAACCAGCTATCCAACTGACTTAACTAGCTGATGTAAGAAGCTGGCTACTTAGTTCTCCAGCTGAGTTAACTAGCTGATTTAACTAGCTAGCTACCGAGCTAGCCAGCTGGCTGGTCAGTGACTTAACGATCTGACTTAATTAACTAGCCAGCTGGATGGCCAGCAGAATTATAGAACTGACTTAACCAGCTAGTCAGTTAACTAGCTAGCTGACTTAACTTGCTAGCTATCTAAGCAGCCAACTGTGAAGCCAGCTGAATTATCACACTGACTTAACTAGCTAGCCAGATGGTTAGCCAGCTGATTTAATGAGCTTACTATCTAGCCAGCCAGCTGGCTAGCCATCTGACTTAGCTAGTTCACTTAATCAGTTAGCCAGCTGTCTATCAGGCTACCTTAACTGCCTAGCTACCTAGCTAGACAGTTGGATAGCCTGCTGACTTAACTAGCTAACTACATACATAGCCTGCTGTCTTGCCAACTGACTTAACTACCTAGCTACCTA
>NW_007178982.1:0-849 GCF_000164805.1 Carlito syrichta
AGAGCAGGGAGACAGACTACAGACTGGGAAAAAGTATTTGCCAACTCCAGATCCGACAAAGGCTTAACATCCTGGATCTACAAGGAACTAAAACATGCTGAAAAGAAAAAAACAAACAACCCCATTATAAAATGGGCAAAAGATATGAACAGACACTTCACAAAGGAAGACTTCCGAGCAGCCAACAAACACATGAAGAAATGTTCAACCTCACTAATCATCAGGGAGATGCAAATCAAAACCACACTGAGATACCACCTAACCCCAGTCAGAATGGCAATTATCAACAACTCAAAAAATAACAGCTGCTGGAGAGGGTGTGGTGAAAAGGGAACACTTCTACACTGTTGGTGGGAGTATAAACTAGTGCAACCTCTGTGGAAAGCAGTGTGGCGATTCTTAAAAGCTCTAAATACCAACCTCCCATATGACCCTGCAATCCCCCTACTGGGAATATAGCCTGAAGAACACAAATCACTCTAAAAAAACCTTCACACACATGTTTATTGCAGCATTGTTCACAATAGCAAGAACCTGGAAACAGCCATGCTGCCCATCAAAAGAGGACTGGATTAAAAAAATGTGGTACATATACGCAATGGAATACTACGCAGCCATAAAAAAGAACAAAATCATGAATTTCGCAGCAACCTGGATGGAACTAGAGTCTATAATACTGAGTGACCTCTCACGGAAACAAACATCCGAGTATCACACGTTCTCACTCATATAATGGACCTTAAACATCCAATGCAATACTATACGAAAATGACTGACCATACTGGGAAATTATGGTGTGGGGAGGGAGATGGGATTAACAGTAGCAAATATCTGTCTGGGAATGGAAAA
>NW_007178983.1:0-672 GCF_000164805.1 Carlito syrichta
AAATAATGCGGCTGGATTACTGCAGATAGCCCACTGTGAACTTTGGACTGGGCCACATTCCAAACATTCTGGGATGGGCCACTTCGTTGTAAAGTAAATACTTAGACTTCTATAGAATTGTTCAACTTGGTATAAATCAATCAGCTTAGGATGAAAAGGGTTATAGAATATGTCAGTCATGGATTAGGTTATCTTTTGTTATGGGATTTTAAGATTATCATATGAAAAGTGTTTACAGGCAATCATGGATTAAGCTTTCTGGTGGGTGGGAGATGTCCCTCCCACATATGACTTTGTGTATAAAAGACCCGTTGTAATTCCCAAACCACACATGACTTCTGCACTAGATTGGAGTTCAGTCTCTCTCTCTCTCTCTCTCTCTCTCTCTCTCTCTCTCTTTCTCTCTTTCTTCTTCCCCCCAATCACTGACGCTGTCTCCACCTTTAGGGTACCCTGAACCTGGCTGGAGCTGAACTCCAGCACTAGTACATGAAGAGTCATTCACAGGAGAACACATAATATAAGAGGGATAGTGAGTATGGCACCCATTATGAGGAAGGCTCATCACTGGAGTACAGATCACAAAGGAAGGACAGTCACTCTAGAGGAGTATTCATCACAGAGTAGTGGCAATCTTTTGGCATCCTTTATAGAAGAGGACCAGTCACTGGG
>NW_007178984.1:0-2109 GCF_000164805.1 Carlito syrichta
CTGCTTTCCATGCTTATCAATTTGTTCATTTATTTCATTCACAGTATTCTTTATTACTGTTATCTCAGATATCAGCTCCTTCCTAGTTTCTTCTTGTGTCTCCTCAATTCTTTTTAGTCTCTCCATTATTGTTTTGATATCTACATTTGCATTTTGAGACCCTTCATTCTGGGGACTTTTCATTGTTTGTATTCCAAAGTCAATTTTCTCAGTGTCTGCTCTCCCAGGCGTCTGGGAGAGACCCATACTCTTCTTTTGGTTTTTCTTCATTTCTGTAGATTTTTCTCCCTTTACCCCTTTCCCTCCCCCTCTTCAATTCTGTTTTTGAGGGAAGGTGGGGTTGCTTTTATTTCTCTTCTGCAATGACCTGTTCTTCCTTATTAGGGTCTTCTGGTTTTGTTCACTTTTCCCTCTGCTTTACAGTCTGTCTATTCAGCAGTTTGCAGTCTTGGTCCCTAGATTTAAAAAGGGGGCATGTAGAAGAGGAAAATAATGGAGGAAGGTGGGGTCAATAGGGAGTTAGAATGAGAGAAGCGCGAGAGGGAAAACAGATATACATACCATCTATCAGGTGAGAACGAGACACAGGGCTGGGAAGAGGTGAAGAAAGACACGTAAGAAAGAGTACTGATAGCTACATAGTACTAAAGAGTACTGAAGCAACACAGAGACAGGGCAATAAAATCGAGAAACAGTGCAAGTCAGATGTAAACAACAAACGTGATCTAAACCAACAGTTACATGATAAATCATAAGTCAAATGAGCGAAAGAGAGAGTGCGAGAGGGATACAGATATACATACCAGCTATCAGGTGAAAAACAGTCACAGGATCGGGAACAGGTGAAGAAAGACACGTAAGAAAGATTGCCTAAGGAGTACTGATAGCTACACAGACACAGGTCAATAAAATCGAGAGACAGTGTAGGTCAGAAGGTCAACAACAGACGTGATCTAAACTAACAGTTACAATGATAAAATCATAAGTCAAAATAAGCGAAAGGGAGAAGTGCAAGAGGGAAAACAGATATACATACCAACTATCAGGTGAGAGAGAGACACAGGGCTGGGAAGAAGTGAAAAAAGACAGGTAAGAAAGATTCCCTAAAGAATACTGATAGCTAAACAGAGACAGGCCAAAAAAATCAAGAAACAGTATAAGTCAGAAGGTAAACACCAAACGTAATCTAGACCAACAGTTTCAATGATAAAATCATAGGTCAAAATAAGCGATCAGACTAGAGTCACTTCTGTGATCTCCGATTCCAGCCTCTCCCTTTTGTTTTTCGTTGCAGCATAGGGGTGGGGCTTTGTCTCCTGTTTCACACTGTTGCCTTAGGAGCTGAGGTAAAGTTTGTTGCAGGTGGGCGGGGCAATGGAAGTCTGCCTGGAGAATGGCAAGGCAGTTTAAGCAGGTCTGTTTTTCTCCACTTGTCTGGGTTCTCTGGGTTGGGGTCTCACGCTGTGTGCCTCAGCCAGGGTGGACCCAGAGTTCCAGAGCTCCAAAGTTCCAAAAGGCAGGCTGTAAATGATGAGAGTGGCACTGGGTCCCTACAGAGTATTCAGCCAGTAATGGAACCGGTGTCTCTGAGGAGCGGGCGCTCAGAGCCTCCCTGTGCGACCTGCGGTGCCGGGTGCCGGGCTGGGGAGAGAGCTGGAGGGAGCAGGGACCCAAAACTTCCCCGCACGCTGCAATACCTGACCTTAGGAAATGAGGTAAAGTTTGTTGCTAGGTGGGCAGGGCAATGGAAGTCTCTTCCTGGAGAATGGCAAGGCAGTTTAAGCAGATCTGTTTTTCTCCGCTTGTCTGGGTCCTCTGATTTGGGGTCTCACGCTGAGTGCCTCAGCCAGGGTGGACCCGGAGTTCCAGAGCTCCAAAGTTCCAAAGGGCAGGCTCTAGACAGCGAGAGTGGCACTGGGACCCAACAGAGGACTTCAGCCAGAAATGGAACCAGCGTCTCTGAGGGGCGGGTGCCCAGAGCCTCCCTGTGTGACCGGCGGCTTGATGCCGGGTGCCCGGGCTGGAGACAATGCAGCCGGGGAGGGATCTGGAGGGGGCTGGGACCGGAGACTTCCACACACGAGTAGAACGGCAGCAGTGGGGCGGGGG